>NC_081837.1:23715817-23720817 GCF_030867095.1 Alligator mississippiensis | reverse complement strand
GAGCGGAAAAGCCCCTAGGAATACATGGGGTGGAGCTGGGGAGCGAAAAAACCCCTAGGAATACTTGGGGTGGAGCTGGGGACCGAAAAAGCCCTTAGGAATACATGGGGTGGAGCTGGGGAGCGAAAAAGCCCCTAGGAATACTTGGGGTTGAGCTGGGGACTGAAAATCCCCATAGGAATAAATGGGGTTGACCTGGGGAGCGAAAAAGCCCCTAGGAATACATGGGGGGGAGCTGGGGAGCGAAAAAGCCCTTAGGAATACATGGGGGGGAGCTGGGGAGCGGAAAAGCCCCTAGGAATACATGGGGTGGAGCTGGGGAGCGAAAAAACCCCTAGGAATACTTGGGGTGGAGCTGGGGACCGAAAAAGCCCTTAGGAATACATGGGGTGGAGCTGGGGAGCGAAAAAGCCCCTAGGAATACTTGGGGTTGAGCTGGGGACTGAAAATCCCCATAGGAATAAATGGGGTTGACCTGGGGAGCGAAAAAGCCCCTAGGAATACTTGGGGTGGAGCTGGGGACCGAAAAAGCCCATAGGCATCCACGGGGTTGACCTGGGGAGCGAAAATCCCCATAGGCATCCATGGGGTTGACCTGGGGAGCGAAAATCCCCATAGGCATACGTGGGGTTGACCTGGTGCCCGCCCCCCCCACGGAAGTCCGTATGAGGTTTTTGAAACGGGCCTTGCCCGGGCCTTCGATCCAGGAGGGCGGACACTTTCGGCGGTTCGTCCCGGTGGCTGGGCCGGGTGCCGCATCTACAATATTGCCAGGAAAGGTCCGCGGAGATTTTCGAGAACACGTTTTTAAGGACCCTCAATGCCCATGTTCGGTTCCAGAAAGCCGGTCAGAGGGATCTTCGGGGCAGAACCCTGCCGTGCTGAGGGGCCAAACCCGAGTTTGGAGCCAGGTCAACGGGGAAAACCGGAAAAGGGCCGGAGAAGGCGGTCAGGCCGGGCGAGAGTTCCAGGAGCTCGGCCACAATTCCGATCTCGTCCCGGTCAAGGGCTCCGTGGAAGGGCAGCCCGGGGGCGGGTCCAAGGGCCCCGGCAGGGACCCGGGCCTCCGGGGTCGGAGCCCAGGCACCCCGCCGAGGGGTGGTCGTCCCGGGCCAAGGCGGCGGGAGCCCGGGCAGGACTCCGCGGGGCAGGCCGGGCGGGAGTTCCAGGAGCCCGGCCGCGATTCCGACTTCTCCCCGGTGCCCTGCCCGGAGGCCGGGCAGGTCCGGGGGCCTTCGGCGCGGGCGGCGGGCTGCTCCCGCGGGGGAGACGAGCCGTGCTGGGCCCCGGGAGGGAGGCCCGGGGTCGACCTGGCGCCGGGGCTCCGGCCCTGGAAGTCCCGATGAGGTTTTTCAAACGGGCCGTGCCCGGGCCTTCGCTCCAGGAGGGCGGACACTTTCGGCGGTTGCCCCCGGTGGCTGGGCCGGGTGCCGCATCTACAATATTGCCAGGAAAGGTCCGCGGAGATTTTCGGGGACACGCTTTTCGGGACCCTAGTTGCCCATCTTGGGTTCCAGGAGGTCGGGCAGGGGTACCTCCGGGACCGGACCGTGCTGCAGGAGGGGGTCAACCCCGGGTTTGGCTCCATGTCGACTGGAGCTCTGGCCCAGGGGCGGGCCGGGCGAGAGTTCCAGGAACCCGGCCGCGATTCCGGCTTCTCCCCGGTGCCCTGCCCGGAGGCCGGGCAGGTCCGGGGGCCTTCGGCGCGGGCGGCGGGCTGCTCCCGCGGGGGAGACGAGCCTCTCTGGGGCCCGGGAGGTTGGCCCTGGGTCGACCTGGCGCCGGGGCTCGGGCTCCGGAAGTCCGTATGAGGTTTTTCAAACGGGCCGTGCCCGGGCCTTCGCTCCAGGAGGGCGGACACTTTCGGCGGTTCGTCCCGGTGGCTGGGCCGGGTGCCGCATCTACAATATTGCCGAGAAAGGTCCGCGGAGATTTTCGGGGACACGGTTTTCGGGACCCTAGATGCCCATCTTCGGTTCCAGGAGGGCGGACGGAGGAACCTCCGGGGCCGGACCGTGCTGCAGGAGGGGTTCAACCCCGAGTTTGGCTCCATGTCGACTGGAGCTCCGGCCCGGGGGGCGGGCCGGGCGGCCTGGCCGGGCGAGAGTTCCAGGAACCCGGCCGCGATTCCTACTTCTCCCCGGTGCCCTGCCCGGAGGCCGGGCGGGTCCGGGGGCCTTCGGCGCGGGCAGCGGGCTGCTCCCGCGGGGGAGACGAGCCGCCCTAACGCCCGGGAGGGAGGCCCGGGGTCGACCTGGCTCCCGAGCTCCGGCCCTGGAAGTCCGTATGAGGATTTTCAAACGGGCCGTGCCCGGGCCTTCGCTCCAGGAGGCCGCACACTTTCGGCGGTTGCTCCCGGCGGCTGGGCCGGGTGCCGCATCTACAATATTGCCAGGAAAGGTTCGCGGAGATTTTCGAGGATACGGGTTTCGGGACCCTAGATGCCCATCTTGGGTTCCAGGAGCTCGGACGGAGGAACCTCCGGGGCCGGACCGTGCCGAAGGAGGGGGGTCAAAACCGATTTTGGCTCCATGTCGACTGGAGCTCCGGCCCCGGGGCGGGCCGGGCGGCCTGCCCGGCGAGAGTTCCAGGAGCCCGGCCGCGATTCCGGCTTCTCCCCGGTGCCCTGCCCGGAGGCCGGGCGGGCCCGGGGGCCTTCGGCGCGGGCGGCGGGCGGCTTCCGCGGCGGAGACGAGCCTCTCTGGGGCCCGGGAGGTGGGCCCTGGGTCGACCTGGCGCCGGGGCTCGGGCTCCGGAAGTCCGTATGAGGTTTTTCAAACGGGCCTTGCCCGGGCCTTCGCTCCAGGAGGGCGGACACTTTCGGCGGTTGCCCCCGGCGGCTGGGCCGGGTGCCGCATCTACAATATTGCCAGGAAAGGTCCGCGGAGATTTTGGGGGACTCGGTTTTCAGGACCCTAAATGCCCATGTTCGGTTCCAGAAAGTCGGTCAGAGGAACCTCCGGGGCCGGACCGTGCTGCAGGAGAGGTTCAACCCCGAGTTTGGCTCCATGTCGACTGGAGCTGCGGCCCGGGGGGCGGGCCGGGCGGCCTGGCCGGGCGAGAGTTCCAGGAGCCCGGCCGCGATTCCTACTTCTCCCCGGTGCCCTGCCCGGAGGCCGGGCGGGTCCGGGGGCCTTCGGCGCGGGCAGCGGGCTGCTCCCGCGGGGGAGACGAGCCGCCCTAACGCCCGGGAGGGAGGCCCGGGGTCGACCTGGCTCCCGAGCTCCGGCCCTGGAAGTCCGTATGAGGATTTTCAAACGGGCCGTGCCCGGGCCTTCGCTCCAGGAGGCCGCACACTTTCGGCGGTTGCTCCCGGCGGCTGGGCCGGGTGCCGCATCTACAATATTGCCAGGAAAGGTCCGCGGAGATTTTCGGGGACACGGTTTTCGGGACCCTAGATGCCCATCTTGGGTTCCAGGAGCTCGGACGGAGGAACCTCCGGGGCCGGACCGTGCTGCAGGAGAGGTTCAACCGCGAGTTTGGCTCCATGTCGACTGGAGCTCCGGCCCAGGGGCGGGCCGAGCGGCTTGGCCGGGCGAGAGTTCCAGGAGCCCGGCCGCGATTCCGGCTTCTCCCCGGTGCCCTGCCCGGAGGCCGGGCAGGTCCGGGGGCCTTCGGCGAGGGCGGCGGTCTGCTCCCGCGGGGGAGACGAGCCGTGCTGGGCCCCGGGAGGGAGGCCCGGGGTCGACCTGGCGCCGGGGCTCCGGGCCTGGAAGTCCGTATGAGGTTTTTCAAACGGGCCTTGCCCGGGCCTTCGCTCCAGGAGGCCGCACACTTTCGGCGGTTCGTCCCGGTGGCTGGGCCGGGTGCCGCATCTACAATATTGCCAGGAAAGGTTCGCGGAGATTTTCGAGGACACGGGTTTCGGGACCTTAGATGCCCATCTTGGGTTCCAGGAGGTCGGACGGAGGAACCTCCGGGGCCGGACCGTGCTGCAGGCGAGGGTCAACCCCGAGTTTGGCTCCATGTCGACTGGCGCTCCGGCCCGGGGGGCGGGCCGGGCGGGCAGGCCGGGCGAGAGTTCCAGGAACCCGGCCGCGATTCCGGCTTCGACCCGGTCGACTGCACGGCGGGCGTGCAGGCCGGGGGGCGACTCGCAGGGGCCCTTCCAGGCTGCGGCGCCCAGCGGTTGGAGCCCGGCTACCCCGGCGAGGGGCGGAAGAACCTGCACGGCGCGGCGGGAGAACCCGGCATGCTTCCGCGGGGCAGGCCGGGCAGGAGTTCCAGGAGCCCGGCCACGATTCCTACTTCTCCCCGGTGCCCTGCCCGGAGGCCGGGCGGGCCCGGGGGCCTTCGGCGCGGGCGGCGGGCGGCTTCCGCGGCGGAGACGAGCCTCTCTGGGGCCCGGGAGGTCGGCCCTGGGTCGACCTGGCGCCGGGGCTCGGGCTCCGGAAGTCCGTATGAGGTTTTTGAAACGGGCCTTGCCCGGGCCTTCGCTCCAGGAGGGCGGACACTTTCGGCGGTTGCCCCCGGTGGCTGGGCCGGGTGCCGCATCTACAATATTGCCAGGAAAGGTTCGCGGAGATTTTCGGGGACACGGATTTCGGGACCCTAGATGCCCATCTTGGGTTCCAGGAGGTCGGACGGAGGAACCTCCGGGGCCGGACCGTGCTGCAGGAGGGGGTCAAAACCGAGTTTGGCTCCAAGTCGACTGGAGCTCCGGCCCGGGGGGGCGGGCCGGGCGGGCAGGCCGGGCGAGAGTTCCAGGAACCCGGCCGCGATTCCGGCTTCGACCCGGTCGACTGCACGGCGGGCGTGCAGGCCGGGGGGCGACTCGCAGGGGCCCTTCCAGGCTGCGGCGCCCAGCGGTTGGAGCCCGGCTACCCCGGCGAGGGGCGGAAGAACCTGCACGGCGCGGCGGGAGAACCCGGCATGCTTCCGCGGGGCAGGCCGGGCAGGAGTTCCAGGAGCCCGGCCACGATTCCTACTTCTCCCCGGTGCCCTGCCCGGAGGCCGGGCGGGCCCGGGGGCCTTCGGCGCGGGCGGCGGGCGGCTTCCGC
>NC_081837.1:23673317-23700817 GCF_030867095.1 Alligator mississippiensis | reverse complement strand
CGTGCCCGGGCCTTCGCTCCAGGAGGGCGGACACTTTCGGCGGTTGCCCCCGGTGGCTGGGCCGGGTGCCGCATCTACAATATTGCCAGGAAAGGTCCGCGGAGATTTTCGGGGACACGCTTTTCGGGACCCTAGTTGCCCATCTTGGGTTCCAGGAGGTCGGGCAGGGGTACCTCCGGGACCGGACCGTGCTGCAGGAGGGGGTCAACCCCGGGTTTGGCTCCATGTCGACTGGAGCTCCGGCCCAGGGGCGGGCCGGGCGAGAGTTCCAGGAACCCGGCCGCGATTCCGGCTTCTCCCCGGTGCCCTGCCCGGAGGCCGGGCAGGTCCGGGGGCCTTCGGCGCGGGCGGCGGGCTGCTCCCGCGGGGGAGACGAGCCTCTCTGGGGCCCGGGAGGTTGGCCCTGGGTCGACCTGGCGCCGGGGCTCGGGCTCCGGAAGTCCGTATGAGGTTTTTCAAACGGGCCGTGCCCGGGCCTTCGCTCCAGGAGGGCGGACACTTTCGGCGGTTCGTCCCGGTGGCTGGGCCGGGTGCCGCATCTACAATATTGCCGAGAAAGGTCCGCGGAGATTTTCGGGGACACGGTTTTCGGGACCCTAGATGCCCATCTTCGGTTCCAGGAGGGCGGACGGAGGAACCTCCGGGGCCGGACCGTGCTGCAGGAGGGGTTCAACCCCGAGTTTGGCTCCATGTCGACTGGAGCTCCGGCCCGGGGGGCGGGCCGGGCGGCCTGGCCGGGCGAGAGTTCCAGGAGCCCGGCCGCGATTCCTACTTCTCCCCGGTGCCCTGCCCGGAGGCCGGGCGGGTCCGGGGGCCTTCGGCGCGGGCAGCGGGCTGCTCCCGCGGGGGAGACGAGCCGCCCTAACGCCCGGGAGGGAGGCCCGGGGTCGACCTGGCTCCCGAGCTCCGGCCCTGGAAGTCCGTATGAGGATTTTCAAACGGGCCGTGCCCGGGCCTTCGCTCCAGGAGGCCGCACACTTTCGGCGGTTGCTCCCGGCGGCTGGGCCGGGTGCCGCATCTACAATATTGCCAGGAAAGGTTCGCGGAGATTTTCGAGGATACGGGTTTCGGGACCCTAGATGCCCATCTTGGGTTCCAGGAGCTCGGACGGAGGAACCTCCGGGGCCGGACCGTGCCGAAGGAGGGGGTCAAAACCGATTTTGGCTCCATGTCGACTGGAGCTCCGGCCCCGGGGCGGGCCGGGCGGCCTGCCCGGCGAGAGTTCCAGGAGCCCGGCCGCGATTCCGGCTTCTCCCCGGTGCCCTGCCCGGAGGCCGGGCGGGCCCGGGGGCCTTCGGCGCGGGCGGCGGGCGGCTTCCGCGGCGGAGACGAGCCTCTCTGGGGCCCGGGAGGTGGGCCCTGGGTCGACCTGGCGCCGGGGCTCGGGCTCCGGAAGTCCGTATGAGGTTTTTCAAACGGGCCTTGCCCGGGCCTTCGCTCCAGGAGGGCGGACACTTTCGGCGGTTGCCCCCGGCGGCTGGGCCGGGTGCCGCATCTACAATATTGCCAGGAAAGGTCCGCGGAGATTTTGGGGGACTCGGTTTTCGGGACCCTAAATGCCCATGTTCGGTTCCAGAAAGTCGGTCAGAGGAACCTCCGGGGCCGGACCGTGCTGCAGGAGAGGTTCAACCCCGAGTTTGGCTCCATGTCGACTGGAGCTCCGGCCCGGGGGGCGGGCCGGGCGGCCTGGCCGGGCGAGAGTTCCAGGAGCCCGGCCGCGATTCCTACTTCTCCCCGGTGCCCTGCCCGGAGGCCGGGCGGGTCCGGGGGCCTTCGGCGCGGGCAGCGGGCTGCTCCCGCGGGGGAGACGAGCCGCCCTAACGCCCGGGAGGGAGGCCCGGGGTCGACCTGGCTCCCGAGCTCCGGCCCTGGAAGTCCGTATGAGGATTTTCAAACGGGCCGTGCCCGGGCCTTCGCTCCAGGAGGCCGGACACTTTCGGCGGTTGCTCCCGGCGGCTGGGCCGGGTGCCGCATCTACAATATTGCCAGGAAAGGTCCGCGGAGATTTTCGGGGACACGGGTTTCGGGACCCTAGATGCCCATCTTGGGTTCCAGGAGCTCGGACGGAGGAACCTCCGGGGCCGGACCGTGCTGCAGGAGAGGTTCAACCGCGAGTTTGGCTCCATGTCGACTGGAGCTCCGGCCCAGGGGCGGGCCGAGCGGCTTGGCCGGGCGAGAGTTCCAGGAGCCCGGCCGCGATTCCGGCTTCTCCCCGGTGCCCTGCCCGGAGGCCGGGCGGGCCCGGGGGCCTTCGCCGCGGGCGGCGGGCGGCTTCCGCGGCGGAGACGAGCCTCTCTGGGGCCCGGGAGGTCGGCCCTGGGTCGACCTGGCGCCGGGGCTCGGGCTCCGGAAGTCCGTATGAGGTTTTTGAAACGGGCCTTGCCCGGGCCTTCGCTCCAGGAGGGCGGACACTTTCGGCGGTTGCCCCCGGTGGCTGGGCCGGGTGCCGCATCTACAATATTGCCAGGAAAGGTTCGCGGAGATTTTCGGGGACACGGCTTTCGGGACCCTAGATGCCCATCTTGGGTTCCAGGAGGTCGGACGGAGGAACCTCCGGGGCCGGACCGTGCTGCAGGAGGGGGTCAAAACCGAGTTTGGCTCCATGTCGACTGGCGCTCCGGCCCGGGGGGCGGGCCGGGCGGGCAGGCCGGGCGAGAGTTCCAGGAACCCGGCCGCGATTCCGGCTTCGACCCGGTCGACTGCACGGCGGGCGTGCAGGCCGGCGGCGACTCGCAGGGCCCCTTCCAGGCAGCGGGGCCCAGCGGTTGGAGCCCGGCTACCCCGGCGAGGGGCGGAAGAACCTGCACGGCGCGGCGGGAGAACCCGGCATGCTTCCGCGGGGCAGGTCGGGCAGGAGTTCCAGGAGCCCGGCCACGATTCCTACTTCTCCCCGGTGCCCTGCCCGGAGGCCGGGCGGGCCCGGGGGCCTTCGGCGCGGGCATCAGGCGGCTTCCGCGGCGGAGACGTGCCTCTCTGGGGCCCGGGAGGTTGGCCCTGGGTCGACCTGGCGCCAGGGCTCGCGCTCCGGAAGTCCGTATGAGGTTTTTGAAACGGGCCTTGCCCGGGCCTTCGCTCCAGGAGGGCGGACACTTTCGGCGGTTGCCCCCGGTGGCTGGGCCGGGTGCCGCATCTACAATATTGCCAGGAAAGGTTCGCGGAGATTTTCGGGGACACGGATTTCGGGACCCTAGATGCCCATCTTGGGTTCCAGGAGGTCGGACGGACGAACCTCCGGGGCCGGACCGTGCTGCAGGAGGGGGTCAAAACCGAGTTTGGCTCCATGTCGACTGGCGCTCCGGCCCGGGGGGCGGGCCGGGCGGGCAGGCCGGGCGAGAGTTCCAGGAACCCGGCCGCGATTCCGGCTTCGACCCGGTCGACTGCACGGCGGGCGTGCAGGCCGGCGGCGACTCGCAGGGCCCCTTCCAGGCAGCGGGGCCCAGCGGTTGGAGCCCGGCTACCCCGGCGAGGGGCGGAAGAACCTGCACGGCGCGGCCGGAGAACCCGGCATGCTTCCGCGGGGCAGGCCGGGCAGGAGTTCCAGGAGCCCGGCCACGATTCCTACTTCTCCCCGGTGCCCTGCCCGGAGGCCGGGCGGGCCCGGGGGCCTTCGCCGCGGGCGGCGGGCGGCTTCCGCGGCGGAGACGAGCCTCTCTGGGGCCCGGGAGGTCGGCCCTGGGTCGACCTGGCGCCGGGGCTCGGGCTCCGGAAGTCCGTATGAGGTTTTTGAAACGGGCCTTGCCCGGGCCTTCGCTCCAGGAGGGCGGACACTTTCGGCGGTTGCCCCCGGTGGCTGGGCCGGGTGCCGCATCTACAATATTGCCAGGAAAGGTTCGCGGAGATTTTCGGGGACACGGCTTTCGGGACCCTAGATGCCCATCTTGGGTTCCAGGAGGTCGGACGGAGGAACCTCCGGGGCCGGACCGTGCTGCAGGAGGGGGTCAAAACCGAGTTTGGCTCCAAGTCGACTGGAGCTCCGGCCCGGGGGGCGGGCCGGGCGGGCAGGCCGGGCGAGAGTTCCAGGAACCCGGCCGCGATTCCGGCTTCGACCCGGTCGACTGCACGGCGGGCGTGCAGGCCGGGGGGCGACTCGCAGGGGCCCTTCCAGGCTGCGGGGCCCAGCGGTTGGAGCCCGGCTACCCCGGCGAGGGGCGGAAGAACCTGCACGGCGCGGCGGGAGAACCCGGCGTGCTTCCGCGGGGCAGGCCGGGCAGGAGTTCCAGGAGCCCGGCCACGATTCCTACTTCTCCCCGGTGCCCTGCCCGGAGGCCGGGCGGGCCCGGGGGCCTTCGCCGCGGGCATCAGGCGGCTTCCGCGGCGGAGACGTGCCTCTCTGGGGCCCGGGAGGTTGGCCCTGGGTCGACCTGGCTCCCGGGCTCGCGCTCCGGAAGTCCGTATGAGGTTTTTCAAACGGGCCTTGCCCGGGCCTTCGCTCCAGGAAGGCGGACACTTTCGGCGGTTGGCCCCGGTGGCTGGGCCGGGTGCCGCATCTACAATATTGCCAGGAAAGGTTCGCGGAGATTTTGGGGGACTCGGTTTTCAGGACCCTAAATGCCCATGTTCGGTTCCAGAAAGTCGTTCAGAGGAACCTCCGGGGCAAAAGAACCGTGCCGCGCTGCCTTGTCAACCGAGCGTGGAGGCAGCGTGCCCCGATCCGGCGGGCCTGGCCGTGCGAGAGTTCCAGGCTCTGGCCCGCGATTCCGGCTCCCGCCCCCCCCCCCCCCCCCGGTGATGGGCTCGGAGGTCGGGCAGGCAGCGGTGCTTGCTTCCCCAGGAGTGGCGGGGCTCTCCTGACGGGGAACCGGGAGGACCTGGTGTCCGCCGTGGGACTTGGAAAACTTCTGCTCGGTTGCGTTGGGAGCGGTTAACGTGGGAGCTCCGGCCGGGACTATTGTTAGTTAATCTCTTACCATGTTAGTAGCTGGGGGCCGCCCCGGTTGTGGCGGCCGATGTGACTGGCGGCACCGGCTGGTTGCCGGACGGGCGGTTAGTCCTCAGCCGAAGCTGACAAAAAAAGTCCGGGTTCCGCCGCTGTTGGTTTCTTGGCGGCTGGGCTCCCGGTTTCAGAAAATAAAACATTGCGGGGGACAACTGAAAGAAAAACAGGGTGTGCACGTGGGGGGTCAAAGGTTCAAAACGAGTGCTCCCCCGGGGGACAGGGAGCAGAGCACCCCGGACAGCGCCCACCGGCCCGCAAACTGCTTCAGCTTGCCGGCGGCTACCGCCCAGTGGTGCTCCGCTCGGAGGCGGGCGCGCAGGACACCGAGGAAAAACGCCCCGAGGTGCCCGGGAGCCTTCCCGGCCAGAGCCTCCTTCCTGGATAGCCAGATGACGAGCTTGGCCAGAGCCAGGAGGAGGTTGACCAGTCGGTCCCGGGCCCGGGTGGGGCGACGGATGGGGAGTGCGTAAATAAACAGGTGCGGGGAATAGTGCAGCCAGAACTTGAGGAGCAGGTTCTGGAGGAGGAGGTGCAGGGGCTGCAGCCTGGCGCACTCGAGGACCAGGTGCGCCAGGGTCTCCCTCTCGTCACAAAACGGGCATCGGTCGGAGATGGTGTCAATCCGCGCCAGATACACGCCCGTCGCGACGGCCCCGTGAAGGAGCCGCCAGCCTAGGTCCCCGGCGGCTCTCGGGACGAGCTCCGAGTAGACGCTGAGCCACCGGGGACCGTCGGCCACGCCCTCGCCAAAGTAGTCCCGCCATTGGGTGTCTTGGCGGGACGCGAGGGCGGCGTGGTGGAGCGTCCTGCGGACGAGCGTGTAGAGCTGGCGCCGGTGGGCCGTCGAGAAGCGGACCGGCGGGGTGTCCCCCAGCCTGCAGAGGTGGTGAGGGGCGGAGTGCCTCGGGGCCGGCCGCTGGGCGGGCCCTATCAGGAACTCCGCCGGGCTGGGGGATTCGGGAGGGCGGGGACCGCCCTCTCGCAGGACTCGCTCGACGTAGGCAAGGGCGTCTGCGGGCAGCGCAGCTTTCACCTCCCGGACTAGGCGCGAGCAAGTTGCATGCCCTATGGTCAGGCCCGTGCGCCGGGCCAGCGCCGCGGGGCCCAGCCATCCTCGCTCGTCGTAGTCCAGGAGGTCTCCGAGCCGGGTGACGCCCACCCGGGCCATCCTCAGGGAGGCCTCTGGCGAGGCTGCCGCCGGGACCGCCAGCTGCGGGTTAAAGAACAGCGGTTCGGCCAGCAGGTCGCCGTCCTTGGCCACCCGCAACGGAGACCTGGAGGCGGAGATCAGCCCCCAGGCCTTGAGGAGGTCTCGGTAAAAGGCCGGCAGCTCCCCCGCCACCCGCACGAGCTCCAGGCCGCGCAGGAAGAAGAGCTGCCGGTCGTATCGGAGCCCCCGGAGGCGGCGGAGGAAGGCGCGCCCCAACAGGCTCCACGCCGCGTGGCTACCGTCACTGTACAGCAGTCTCTGCAGGGCCTGGAGGCGGAACGTCAGGACCTGGCTGCGGAGGCACACCAGGCCCTGCCCCCCCTCCCGCAAGGGGAGGGTCAGCACCCGTGCAGAGACCCAGTGCCGTCTTGGCCAGAAGAACCCCAGCGCCCGTCTCTGGAGCCTGGCAAGAACCTCGGGGGGCACGGGGAGGGTATTGAAGCGGTACCAGAGCATGGACAGGATCAGCTGGTTCAACACCAGCGCCCGGCCCCGGAGGGACAGGCACCGCAGCAGCCCCGTCCACGCCCCGATCCGCCTCGCCACCCTCAGTTCTAGGTCTGCCCAATTCTGCGGGGGGGAGGGGTCCGTGGGGCTCAGGTAGACCCCCAGGTAGAGCAGCGGGCCCGCGCTCCACTCGATGCCCCGGAGCGCGGGTGGGAGCGAGCCCACCTGCCACCCGGCACCCACCGTCAGCCCGGAGCTCTTGGCCCAGTTGACCCGGGCGGAGGAGGCCGCCGAATAAACCGCCTGGCAGGCCGCCACCCGCTCCAGATCTTCCGGGCCCTGGACCGCGAGGAGCACGTCGTCGGCGTACGCCGAGAGGACCAGCCGCAGCGCCGGTTCCCGCAGCGCCAACCCGGCCACCCGCCTCCGCAGGAGGCACAGGAAGGGCTCCAGGCCTAGCGCGTACAGCTGGCCCGACATCGGGCAGCCTTGACGCACCCCCCGCCTGAACGGGATGGGTTCCGTCAGGGACCAGTTGAGCTTAACCAGGCACTCCGCGGAGGCGTACAGCACCTGGAGAGCCCGCACAAAGCGCGGTCCGAAGCCGAAGGCCCGCAGCGTGCCCGTCAGATACCCGTGGTCCATCCTGTCGAACGCCTTCTCCTGATCGAGGGAGAGCAGGCCGAACGACAGGCCCTCCCGGCGCGCCAGCTCCAGGAGGTCCCGCACCAGGTACAGGTTGTCGAAGATGGAGCGACCTTGCACCGTGTACGTCTGGTCGGGATGGATCACGTCCGCCAGCACGGACCGCAGGCGCAGCGAGACGGCCTTCGCCACCACCTTATAGTCCGTGCAGAGGAGGGACACGGGACGCCAGTTCCTCAGGTCGCGGAGGTCTCCCTTCTTCGGCAGGAGAGTCAACACCGCCCTCCTGCACGACAGGGGGAGCTCCCCGCGAGCCTCGGCCTCGGCCCAGACCGCGGCAAGGTCCGGGCCGAGCACGTCCCAGAAGGCCCGGTAGAACTCCGTGGTGAGCCCGTCCAGCCCCGGCGCCTTGTTGCCGGGCATGAGACGGAGGGCGAGCGTGAGCTCGGCCAAGGTGAGAGGAGCCTCCAGCCGGTCACGGTCGCCCGCGCCCACCTGCGGCAGTTCCTCCCAGAGCGCGCTGCGGGCCGTCGCCTCGGTCGGCTCCCGGGAAAAGAGCCTTCCGTAGAAGGCCCTCGCGCGAACTCGCAGCTCTCCCGGGGCCGAGAGGGGGGTGCCATCATCCGCCAGCAGGCAAGTGATGTGCTTTTTGGCCCCCCTCTGCTTCTCCAGGCCGTAGAAGAAACGGGAGCCGCGGTCCATCTCCCGCAGGAGGTGGACTCGCGCGCGGACGAACGCGCCGCGTGCGCGGCGGTCCTCCAGGGCTCTCAGCTCCTCCCGCCTCTCCCTGCACTCTCCGCAGAGGGACGGATCCTGCGGGTCGGCGACCAGGCGCCTCTCCAGCTCCAACACTTCCCGCTCGAGCCGCTCTATGGCCGCCTCCCGCTCCCGGGTGTGCCCCCGGGCGTAGCTGCGGCAGAAGAGCCGGATGCGCGCCTTCCCCCCGTCCCACCATCCCCGAGCCGAGGGGAAAGACTGCCGCTGCCCGCGCCAGGCCAACCAGAACTCCCGGAAGGCCGCTCCGAAGCTCGGGTCCTCCAGCAGGCTGTTGTTAAAGTGCCAGTAGGCCGACCCCCGCCGCCCGGGGCCAAACGCCACCCGGGCGCACACCAGATGGTGATCGCTGAAGGGGGCCGGCCTCACTCTGCAGGACACGGCTCGGGCATCCACGCGGGGCGAGATGTAAATCCGGTCCAACCGGGAGTGGCTCGCCCGCTCCCCCCCCACCCGCACGTACGTGGGGGCCGGGGGGCCGTCGGGGTGACAGACTCGCCAGGCGTCCACCAGGGAGTGCTCCTCCAGGATCCCCCTGAGGGCGTCCGCGGCGGCCCGGCACCGTTGCCTGCGCGAGCGGTCCTGTTCCTCGAGGGTGACGTTGAAGTCCCCGCCTAAGACCAGGCTCTCGCGAGGGCTCAAGGTGCCCAGGTAGTCGGCCGCCCGGCGGAAAAAATCCGCCGCGTCCGGTTCCGCGGCGGGGCCGTACACGTTCACAAAGTTCGTTACCGTCCCCGCCGCTCGGGCCCGGACGTGGAGCAGGCGGCCCGGCACCGCCTCAACGTCCTCTAAGATCTCCGGCCGCAGGCTCGGGGAGAACAGGGTGGCCACCCCGCACGAGGTGGCCGACAGGTGACTCAGGAAAACCCCGTCTCCCCACTCCAGCCGCCAGGCGGCGGCGTCGGCCGGAGTCGTCCAGGTCTCCTGGAGGAAAGCCACCGAGTAGCCCCCCTCCCGCAGGAAGGAGAACACCTGGCTCCTCCGGAGACCCTGCCTGCAGCCTCGGACGTTGAGGGTCGCGATGTTAAGCGACGTCATGGCTGGCGGGAGGGGGCTCCGACGGCTCGGCCGGGGGCTCGCGCAGGGCAACGCCCAGCCGGTACCCGGCCCCGCGCCCGTACACCGTCAGGGCGTCGTACATGGACCGGGCCCGGGTGTACACCCGGGCGTTGCATCTGTTCGGCCCCTTCCCCTCCCTCACCAGCGCCCTCGTGGCCTCGAGGATGCTGTTAAAGTCGCCCCAGCAGTCCAGGGCCAGCTGCACCCGGGCCGGAGCGCGCCGGGTGCTTTCCCGCTCCAAGAAGGCCACCAGGTCCTCCCTGGAGACTGCTGCTGGTGCTGGGGCTGGGGCTGGGGGGGTTGCAGGCTCAACGCTGCCTGCTGACCCCCCCGCATCCTCAGCCTGGTCAGGTCCAGTGGGGCCTGGCTGGCTGGCTTCCGCCGCCTCCGCCGCGCCTCCGGCGGAGGCTTCCTCGGCCTCCATCTGGACCTCTCGGTCCGCTTGGCTCTCCGACTCGGCCCGAGGGAGATCTGCAGCCCCTTCGCGGGGGGCCTGGCTGGGGGTGGGGGTGGGGGTGGGGGTGGGGGGGGGGGAACCTGGCCCCTGCTCTTCCTCCCCGTCAGGTGCCGCAGGGGCGGCTTGACTGGGGGCGGGGAGGGCCTCCCCCTCGGGACCCGTGCCGGAGCTCACCGGGGTGAGCCCCAGGGTCTCTTCGCTGAGGGGGGGGAGGGGCGCTGAGCTTGAGGTTGAAGCTGCTAGTGCTGTTTCTGTTGCTGTTGCTGTTGCTGTTGCTGTTGCTGTTGGGGAGGGCCCTACCTCCGCGATGGCAGGCTCAGGGGGCTCCTCCCGCATGGGCTCCTCCTCTCCTTCTCTTTCTCTCTCTCTTTCTCTCTCTCTCTCTCTCTCTCTTTCTGGGGCCTCCTCCACAGGGATTACCCGCACTTTCTCGGGAGGGGGGGGGTCTTCCGGAGCAGCTCTGCTGGCTGGTGAGGGGGCCTTTTGCACGTCGGCCCCCTCCCCCTCCTCGCCTGTGTCCGAGGGGGGGCCCTCCTCTAGGGAGGGATCGAGCTGCTCCGCGGCCTTTCTCTTTTGGGCCCGCCCCGATGGAGGAGGGGGGGGGCCCGCCCGCTCGCCCGCAGGGTGGTCCTCTCTATGGCCCGGAGGCTTGCCCGCGGTGGACGCTTGGCCCCGGGCCGGGGCTGGGGCTGGGGCTGGGGCTGAAGCCGGGACTGGGCCCGGCTCGGGGCCTACCTCCCTCTCCCCGTCTCCTGCTCCCTGCCCCCCGGTGACTGCGGCCGAGGCCGAGGCCGAGGCCGAGGCCGAGGGGGGCTCTGCCGCTGGGGGGCTCCCGCCAGGGCTCCCGCCAGGGCCGGGGGGGCTGGGGGGGCCGGTGGCAGGGCCCCCCCCTCCACTGGCGGGGGCCTGCGGTGGCCGCCGCGCTTGCCCCAAGGGGCATTCTTGGCGGAGGTGCCCTACCCCGCGGCACTTGTAACACCGCAGGTCCCCCACCGTGAAGAAGATGCGGTGCAGGGCCCCCCCAAACATTACCTGGAGGGATCCCTCCGCCCCCAGCTGCGCTCCCGCCGCCGGCTGGATCGTTACCTGCCGGCGGAACGAGCGCACGTGTCGCAGGGTGGGGTCCCGGCACCCCAAACCCAGGGGCAGCACCGGGGAGATTACCTTCCCCAGCGATGATAGTCGGGGCAGGAGGGCCCAATTAGGGAGGTACGGGGGCACCGAACTAAGGACCACCCGGGTCCCTGGCTCCTCTAGGGGCTCCACGGGGACGTACTCCCCGTCCACTGTGAGCCCCCTCTCCACCGCCTTCTGGGCGGCGGCCTCCGTGGCAAGGAAGAATACTCCCTTGCCGTGGAACCTGGAGGCCGCCACAATTTTCGGGGCCCCCACCACCCGAGCTAGGGCCCGCACGTAAGGTTCGAAGGCGGACCCTTCCCGCTCGGGCAGCCAGCATCTCACCCCATTTCTCCGGGTGAGTTCCGGGAAGGGGGCCCCCCCTCCCCCCGGGATCGAAGACGCCCAGGCGGTGGAGGTGCTGGCGCCCGGCCCCCCGCCCGGCCCCGCTGCGCGGCCGGCGGCCGCCTCGGCGTAACTGCGCGCCCCGCCCTTCTCCCGGGGGGGGGGCGCTCCTGCTGCGGGGCCGGCGCTAGGGCCGGGACTCGGGCCGGGGCCTGACTCGGCTGGGTCAGGGTCAGGGGGCGGGCTGCCTTTTGGGTTTGCGGGGCCCTTGCCTTTCCCCGCCCCCCCTTTTGCGGAGGAGGCCCCTGACGAGGAGGAGCCCTTCCCTTTCCCCTTCCCCTTGCCCCCACCCTCCGCTCTAGGGCCGGGGCCGGGGCCGGGGCCGGGGCCAGGGGCAGTGCCGGGGCCGGTGGCCCCGAGACAGGGGTCAGCCATTTCACAAACTTCAACTCCCCCTCCTTGCTTGGGAGGAGGGGGGGGGGGAGGCACCTCCTCCATGCTGCACCGTGCCGGGGAGGACCACGGGGGTAGGGCGGCCGGGACACAGGGTCACACTGGGGAGGGGGGGGGCACGCTGCTGGCCTGCTCGGCCTTCACAAAACACCGGGAGCGGGGAGTGGAGCACAGGACGCACACAAAATGGGGCAGACACCCGGGGGGAGGGCGGGGGAGGGGAACAAAGGCAGCCCAGCCGCCAAGCACGACAAAAGCCTACTCTGAGGGGTGCTCCTGTGGGGTGCGCTGGGCTGTGCTCTTGTGGGGTGCGCTGGCCTGTGCTCTTGTAGGGTGCGCTGGCCTGTGCTCTTGTGGAGTGCGCTGGCCTGTGCTCTTGTGGAGTGCGCTGGCCTGTGCTCTTGTGGAGTGCGCTGGGCTGTGCTCTTGTGGAGTGCGCTGGGCTGTGCTCTTGTGGAGTGCGCTGGGCTGTGCTCTTCTCCTCTGGGGTGCGCTGGGCTGTGCTCTTCTCCTCTGGGGTGCGCAGGGGTCCACTGGTGCAGGAACCAAAGCAAACAAAAGCAGTAACAGTGGCAGCAGCAAACAGAAAGAAAAAACAAACCAAACAAACCAAACAAACCAAACAAACAAAGCAGCAGGAGCAGGAGCAGGAGCAGCTGCAGCTGCAGCTGCAGCCCCCCCCCAACCCCCAAGGCCAAGGCCAAGGCCAAGGCCAAGCCGGGGGGGGGGGCACCAGCGGCAAGCTTGCAGTGGCAGTGGCAGTGGCACTATACAGCAGAGAGCCCCGACAGCGCCACACCCACCACCACAACCCACCAGCTGGCAGCCTGGGAACTGGCAGCACAGCCATTTTAAGCCTGTTCAGGGGTGGAGAGGGCGGGGCAAGGCCTTGAGTGGCGCACAGATTGAATGAATGAGACTCACCTGGAAACAGCCTAGTGGCCAGAACTGGCATGACATGCTGCCTGGAAGTCCCAATAGGAATACATGGGCTCAACCTGGCGCCCGGGCTCCTGCTCCGGAAGTCCGTATGAGGTTTTTCAAACGGGCCTTGCCCGGGCCTTCGCTCCAGGAAGGCGGACACTTTCGGCGGTTGGCCCCGGTGGCTGGGCCGGGTGCCGCATCTACAATATTGCCAGGAAAGGTTCGCGGAGATTTTGGGGGACTCGGTTTTCAGGACCCTAAATGCCCATGTTCGGTTCCAGAAAGTCGTTCAGAGGAACCTCCGGGGCAAAAGAACCGTGCCGCGCTGCCTTGTCAACCGAGCGTGGAGGCAGCGTGCCCCGATCCGGCGGGCCTGGCCGTGCGAGAGTTCCAGGCTCTGGCCCGCGATTCCGGCTCCCGCCCCCCCCCCCCCCGGTGATGGGCTCGGAGGTCGGGCAGGCAGCGGTGCTTGCTTCCCCAGGAGTGGCGGGGCTCTCCTGACGGGGAACCGGGAGGACCTGGTGTCCGCCGTGGGACTTGGAAAACTTCTGCTCGGTTGCGTTGGGAGCGGTTAACGTGGGAGCTCCGGCCGGGACTATTGTTAGTTACTTAGTCTCTTACCCTGTTAGTAGCTGGGGGCCGCCCCGGTTGTGGCGGCCGATGTGACTGGCGGCACCGGCTGGTTGCCGGACGGGCGGTTAGTCCTCAGCCGAAGCTGAAAAAAGAATGTCCGGGTTCCGCCGCTGTTGGTTTCTTGGCGGCTGGGCTCCCGGTTTCAGAAAATAAAACATTGCGGGGGACAACTGAAAGAAAAACAGGGTGTGCACGTGGGGGGTCAAAGGTTCAAAACGAGTGCTCCCCCGGGGGACAGGGAGCAGAGCACCCCGGACAGCGCCCACCGGCCCGCAAACTGCTTCAGCTTGCCGGCGGCTACCGCCCAGTGGTGCTCCGCTCGGAGGCGGGCGCGCAGGACACCGAGGAAAAACGCCCCGAGGTGCCCGGGAGCCTTCCCGGCCAGAGCCTCCTTCCTGGATAGCCAGATGACGAGCTTGGCCAGAGCCAGGAGGAGGTTGACCAGTCGGTCCCGGGCCCGGGTGGGGCGACGGATGGGGAGTGCGTAAATAAACAGGTGCGGGGAATAGTGCAGCCAGAACTTGAGGAGCAGGTTCTGGAGGAGGAGGTGCAGGGGCTGCAGCCTGGCGCACTCGAGGACCAGGTGCGCCAGGGTCTCCCTCTCGTCACAAAACGGGCATCGGTCGGAGATGGTGTCAATCCGCGCCAGATACACGCCCGTCGCGGCGGCCCCGTGAAGGAGCCGCCAGCCTAGGTCCCCGGCGGCTCTCGGGACGAGCTCCGAGTAGACGCTGAGCCACCGGGGACCGTCGGCCACGCCCTCGCCAAAGTAGTCCCGCCATTGGGTGTCTTGGCGGGACGCGAGGGCGGCGTGGTGGAGCGTCCTGCGGACGAGCGTGTAGAGCTGGCGCCGGTGGGCCGTCGAGAAGCGGACCGGCGGGGTGTCCCCCAGCCTGCAGAGGTGGTGAGGGGCGGAGTGCCTCGGGGCCGGCCGCTGGGCGGGCCCTATCAGGAACTCCGCCGGGCTGGGGGATTCGGGAGGGCGGGGACCGCCCTCTCGCAGGACTCGCTCGACGTAGGCAAGGGCGTCTGCGGGCAGCGCAGCTTTCACCTCCCGGACTAGGCGCGAGCAAGTTGCACGCCCTATGGTCAGGCCCGTGCGCCGGGCCAGCGCCGCGGGGCCCAGCCATCCTCGCTCGTCGTAGTCCAGGAGGTCTCCGAGCCGGGTGACGCCCACCCGGGCCATCCTCAGGGAGGCCTCTGGCGAGGCTGCCGCCGGGACCGCCAGCTGCGGGTTAAAGAACAGCGGCTCGGCCAGCAGGTCGCCGTCCTTGGCCACCCGCGACGGAGACCTGGAGGCGGAGATCAGCCCCCAGGCCTTGAGGAGGTCTCGGTAAAAGGCCGGCAGCTCCCCCGCCACCCGCACGAGCTCCAGGCCGCGCAGGAAGAAGAGCTGCCGGTCGTATCGGAGCCCCCGGAGGCGGCGGAGGAAGGCGCGCCCCAACAGGCTCCACGCCGCGTGGCTACCGTCACTGTACAGCAGTCTCTGCAGGGCCTGGAGGCGGAACGTCAGGACCTGGCTGCGGAGGCACACCAGGCCCTGCCCCCCCTCCCGCAAGGGGAGGGTCAGCACCCGTGCAGAGACCCAGTGCCGTCTTGGCCAGAAGAACCCCAGCGCCCGTCTCTGGAGCCTGGCAAGAACCTCGGGGGGCACGGGGAGGGTATTGAAGCGGTACCAGAGCATGGACAGGATCAGCTGGTTCAACACCAGCGCCCGGCCCCGGAGGGACAGGCACCGCAGCAGCCCCGTCCACGCCCCGATCCGCCTCGCCACCCTCAGTTCTAGGTCTGCCCAATTCTGCGGGGGGGAGGGGTCCGTGGGGCTCAGGTAGACCCCCAGGTAGAGCAGCGGGCCCGCGCTCCACTCGATGCCCCGGAGCGCGGGTGGGAGCGAGCCCACCTGCCACCCGGCACCCACCGTCAGCCCGGAGCTCTTGGCCCAGTTGACCCGGGCGGAGGAGGCCGCCGAATAAACCGCCTGGCAGGCCGCCACCCGCTCCAGATCTTCCGGGCCCTGGACCGCGAGGAGCACGTCGTCGGCGTACGCCGAGAGGACCAGCCGCAGCGCCGGTTCCCGCAGCGCCAACCCGGCCACCCGCCTCCGCAGGAGGCACAGGAAGGGCTCCAGGCCTAGCGCGTACAGCTGGCCCGACATCGGGCAGCCTTGACGCACCCCCCGCCTGAACGGGATGGGTTCCGTCAGGGACCAGTTGAGCTTAACCAGGCACTCCGCGGAGGCGTACAGCACCTGGAGAGCCCGCACAAAGCGCGGTCCGAAGCCGAAGGCCCGCAGCGTGCCCGTCAGATACCCGTGGTCCATCCTGTCGAACGCCTTCTCCTGATCGAGGGAGAGCAGGCCGAACGACAGGCCCTCCCGGCGCGCCAGCTCCAGGAGGTCCCGCACCAGGTACAGGTTGTCGAAGATGGAGCGACCTTGCACCGTGTACGTCTGGTCGGGATGGATCACGTCCGCCAGCACGGACCGCAGGCGCAGCGAGACGGCCTTCGCCACCACCTTATAGTCCGTGCAGAGGAGGGACACGGGACGCCAGTTCCTCAGGTCGCGGAGGTCTCCCTTCTTCGGCAGGAGAGTCAACACCGCCCTCCTGCACGACAGGGGGAGCTCCCCGCGAGCCTCGGCCTCGGCCCAGACCGCGGCAAGGTCCGGGCCGAGCACGTCCCAGAAGGCCCGGTAGAACTCCGTGGTGAGCCCGTCCAGCCCCGGCGCCTTGTTGCCGGGCATGAGACGGAGGGCGAGCGTGAGCTCGGCCAAGGTGAGAGGAGCCTCCAGCCGGTCACGGTCGCCCGCGCCCACCTGCGGCAGTTCCTCCCAGAGCGCGCTGCGGGCCGTCGCCTCGGTCGGCTCCCGGGAAAAGAGCCTTCCGTAGAAGGCCCTCGCGCGAACTCGCAGCTCTCCCGGGGCCGAGAGGGGGGTGCCATCATCCGCCAGCAGGCAAGTGATGTGCTTTTTGGCCCCCCTCTGCTTCTCCAGGCCGTAGAAGAAACGGGAGCCGCGGTCCATCTCCCGCAGGAGGTGGACTCGCGCGCGGACGAACGCGCCGCGTGCGCGGCGGTCCTCCAGGGCTCTCAGCTCCTCCCGCCTCTCCCTGCACTCTCCGCAGAGGGACGGATCCTGCGGGTCGGCGACCAGGCGCCTCTCCAGCTCCAACACTTCCCGCTCGAGCCGCTCTATGGCCGCCTCCCGCTCCCGGGTGTGCCCCCGGGCGTAGCTGCGGCAGAAGAGCCGGATGCGCGCCTTCCCCCCGTCCCACCATCCCCGAGCCGAGGGGAAAGACTGCCGCTGCCCGCGCCAGGCCAACCAGAACTCCCGGAAGGCCGCTCCGAAGCTCGGGTCCTCCAGCAGGCTGTTGTTAAAGTGCCAGTAGGCCGACCCCCGCCGCCCGGGGCCAAACGCCACCCGGGCGCACACCAGATGGTGATCGCTGAAGGGGGCCGGCCTCACTCTGCAGGACACGGCTCGGGCATCCACGCGGGGCGAGATGTAAATCCGGTCCAACCGGGAGTGGCTCGCCCGCTCCCCCCCCACCCGCACGTACGTGGGGGCCGGGGGGCCGTCGGGGTGACAGACTCGCCAGGCGTCCACCAGGGAGTGCTCCTCCAGGATCCCCCTGAGGGCGTCCGCGGCGGCCCGGCACCGTTGCCTGCGCGAGCGGTCCTGTTCCTCGAGGGTGACGTTGAAGTCCCCGCCTAAGACCAGGCTCTCGCGAGGGCTCAAGGTGCCCAGGTAGTCGGCCGCCCGGCGGAAAAAATCCGCCGCGTCCGGTTCCGCGGCGGGGCCGTACACGTTCACAAAGTTCGTTACCGTCCCCGCCGCTCGGGCCCGGACGTGGAGCAGGCGGCCCGGCACCGCCTCAACGTCCTCTAAGATCTCCGGCCGCAGGCTCGGGGAGAACAGGGTGGCCACCCCGCACGAGGTGGCCGACAGGTGACTCAGGAAAACCCCGTCTCCCCACTCCAGCCGCCAGGCGGCGGCGTCGGCCGGAGTCGTCCAGGTCTCCTGGAGGAAAGCCACCGAGTAGCCCCCCTCCCGCAGGAAGGAGAACACCTGGCTCCTCCGGAGACCCTGCCTGCAGCCTCGGACGTTGAGGGTCGCGATGTTAAGCGACGTCATGGCTGGCGGGAGGGGGCTCCGATGGCTCGGCCGGGGGCTCGCGCAGGGCAACGCCCAGCCGGTACCCGGCCCCGCGCCCGTACACCGTCAGGGCGTCGTACATGGACCGGGCCCGGGTGTACACCCGGGCGTTGCATCTGTTCGGCCCCTTCCCCTCCCTCACCAGCGCCCTCGTGGCCTCGAGGATGCTGTTAAAGTCGCCCCAGCAGTCCAGAGCCAGCTGCACCCGGGCCGGAGCGCGCCGGGTGCTTTCCCGCTCCAAGAAGGCCACCAGGTCCTCCCTGGAGACTGCTGCTGGTGCTGGGGCTGGGGCTGGGGGGGTTGCAGGCTCAACGCTGCCTGCTGACCCCCCCGCATCCTCAGCCTGGTCAGGTCCAGTGGGGCCTGGCTGGCTGGCTTCCGCCGCCTCCGCCGCGCCTCCGGCGGAGGCTTCCTCGGCCTCCATCTGGACCTCTCGGTCCGCTTGGCTCTCCGACTCGGCCCGAGGGAGATCTGCAGCCCCTTCGCGGGGGGCCTGGCTGGGGGTGGGGGTGGGGGTGGGGGGGGGGGAACCTGGCCCCTGCTCTTCCTCCCCGTCAGGTGCCGCAGGGGCGGCTTGACTGGGGGCGGGGAGGGCCTCCCCCTCGGGACCCGTGCCGGAGCTCACCGGGGTGAGCCCCAGGGTCTCTTCGCTGAGGGGGGGGAGGGGCGCTGAGCTTGAGGTTGAAGCTGCTAGTGCTGTTTCTGTTGCCGCTGCTGCCGCTGTTGCTGTTGGGGAGGGCCCTACCTCCGCGATGGCAGGCTCAGGGGGCTCCTCCCGCATGGGCTCCTCCTCTCCTTCTCTTTCTCTCTCTCTTTCTCTCTCTCTTTCTGGGGCCTCCTCCACAGGGATTACCCGCACTTTCTCGGGAGGGGGGGGGTCTTCCGGAGCAGCTCTGCTGGCTGGTGAGGGGGCCTTTTGCACGTCGGCCCCCTCCCCCTCCTCGCCTGTGTCCGAGGGGGGGCCCTCCTCTAGGGAGGGATCGAGCTGCTCCGCGGCCTTTCTCTTTTGGGCCCGCCCCGATGGAGGAGGGGGGGGGCCCCGCCCGCTCGCCCGCAGGGTGGTCCTCTCTATGGCCCGGAGGCTTGCCCGCGATGGACGCTTGGCCCCGGGCCGGGGCTGGGGCTGGGGCTGGGGCTGGGGCTGGGGCTGAAGCCGGGACTGGGCCCGGCTCGGGGCCTACCTCCCTCTCCCCGTCTCCTGCTCCCTGCCCCCCGGTGACTGCGGCCGAGGCCGAGGCCGAGGCCGAGGGGGGCTCTGCCGCTGGGGGGCTCCCGCCAGGGCTCCCGCCAGGGCCGGGGGGGCTGGGGGGGCCGGTGGCAGGGCCCCCCCCTCCACTGGCGGGGGCCTGCGGTGGCCGCCGCGCTTGCCCCAAGGGGCATTCTTGGCGGAGGTGCCCTACCCCGCGGCACTTGTAACACCGCAGGTCCCCCACCGTGAAGAAGATGCGGTGCAGGGCCCCCCCAAACATTACCTGGAGGGATCCCTCCGCCCCCAGCTGCGCTCCCGCCGCCGGCTGGATCGTTACCTGCCGGCGGAACGAGCGCACGTGTCGCAGGGTGGGGTCCCGGCACCCCAAACCCAGGGGCAGCACCGGGGAGATTACCTTCCCCAGCGATGATAGTCGGGGCAGGAGGGCCCAATTAGGGAGGTACGGGGGCACCGAACTAAGGACCACCCGGGTCCCTGGCTCCTCTAGGGGCTCCACGGGGACGTACTCCCCGTCCACTGTGAGCCCCCTCTCCACCGCCTTCTGGGCGGCGGCCTCCGTGGCAAGGAAGAATACTCCCTTGCCGTGGAACCTGGAGGCCGCCACAATTTTCGGGGCCCCCACCACCCGAGCTAGGGCCCGCACGTAAGGTTCGAAGGCGGACCCTTCCCGCTCGGGCAGCCAGCATCTCACCCCATTTCTCCGGGTGAGTGCCGGGAAGGGGGCCCCCCCTCCCCCCGGGATCGAAGACGCCCAGGCGGTGGAGGTGCTGGCGCCCGGCCCCCCGCCCGGCCCCGCTGCGCGGCCGGCGGCCGCCTCGGCGTAACTGCGCGCCCCGCCCTTCTCCCGGGGGGGGGGCGCTCCTGCTGCGGGGCCGGCGCTAGGGCCGGGACTCGGGCCGGGGCCTGACTCGGCTGGGTCAGGGTCAGGGGGCGGGCTGCCTTTTGGGTTTGCGGGGCCCTTGCCTTTCCCCGCCCCCCCTTTTGCGGAGGAGGCCCCTGACGAGGAGGAGCCCTTCCCTTTCCCCTTCCCCTTGCCCCCACCCTCCGCTCTAGGGCCGGGGCCGGGGCCGGGGCCGGGGCCAGGGGCAGTGCCGGGGCCGGTGGCCCCGAGACAGGGGTCAGCCATTTCACAAACTTCAACTCCCCCTCCTTGCTTGGGAGGAGGGGGGGGGGGGAGGCACCTCCTCCATGCTGCACCGTGCCGGGGAGGACCACGGGGGGAGGGCGGCCGGGACACAGGGTCACACTGGGGAGGGGGGGGGCACGCTGCTGGCCTGCTCGGCCTTCACAAAACACCGGGAGCGGGGAGTGGAGCACAGGACGCACACAAAATGGGGCAGACACCCGGGGGGAGGGCGGGGGAGGGGAACAAAGGCAGCCCAGCCGCCAAGCACGACAAAAGCCTACTCTGAGGGGTGCTCCTGTGGGGTGCGCTGGGCTGTGCTCTTGTGGGGTGCGCTGGCCTGTGCTCTTGTAGGGTGCGCTGGCCTGTGCTCTTGTGGAGTGCGCTGGCCTGTGCTCTTGTGGAGTGCGCTGGCCTGTGCTCTTGTGGAGTGCGCTGGGCTGTGCTCTTGTGGAGTGCGCTGGGCTGTGCTCTTGTGAGGTGCGCTGGGCTGTGCTCTTCTCCTCTGGGGTGCGCTGGGCTGTGCTCTTCTCCTCTGGGGTGCGCAGGGGTCCACTGGTGCAGGAACCAAAGCAAACAAAAGCAGTAACAGTGGCAGCAGCAAACAGAAAGAAAAAACAAACCAAACAAACCAAACAAACCAAACAAACAAAGCAGCAGGAGCAGGAGCAGGAGCAGCTGCAGCTGCAGCTGCAGCCCCCCCCCAACCCCCAAGGCCAAGGCCAAGGCCAAGGCCAAGCCGGGGGGGGGGCACCAGCGGCAAGCTTGCAGTGGCAGTGGCAGTGGCACTATACAGCAGAGAGCCCCGACAGCGCCACACCCACCACCACAACCCACCAGCTGGCAGCCTGGGAACTGGCAGCACAGCCATTTTAAGCCTGTTCAGGGGTGGAGAGGGCGGGGCAAGGCCTTGAGTGGCGCACAGATTGAATGAATGAGACTCACCTGGAAACAGCCTAGTGGCCAGAACTGGCATGACATGCTGCCTGGAAGTCCCAATAGGAATACATGGGCTCAACCTGGCGCCCGGGCTCCTGCTCCGGAAGTCCGTATGAGGTTTTTGAAACGGGCCTTGCCCGGGCCTTCGCTCCAGGAGGGCGGACACTTTCGGCGGTTGGCCCCGGTGGCTGGGCCGGGTGCCGCATCTACAATATTGCCAAGAAAGGTTCGCGGAGATTTTGGGGGACTCGGTTTTCAGGACCCTAAATGCCCATGTTCGGTTCCAGAAAGTCGGTCAGAGGAACCTCCGGGGCAAAAGAACCGTGCCGCGCTGCCTTGTCAACCGAGCGTGGAGGCAGCGTGCCCCGATCCGGCGGGCCTGGCCGTGCGAGAGTTCCAGGCTCTGGCCCGCGATTCCGGCTCCCGCCCCCCCCCCCCGGTGATGGGCTCGGAGGTCGGGCAGGCAGCGGTGCTTGCTTCCCCAGGAGTGGCGGGGCTCTCCTGACGGGGAACCGGGAGGACCTGGTGTCCGCCGTGGGACTTGGAAAACTTCTGCTCGGTTGCGTTGGGAGCGGTTAACGTGGGAGCTCCGGCCGGGACTATTGTTAGTCTCTTTACGATGTCGAGAGCTGGGGGCCGCCCCGGTTTTGGCGGCCGATGTAGACAACGGCACCGGCTAGTTGCCGGACGGGCGGCTAGTCCTCAGCCAGGGCTGAAAAAAATTGTCCGGGTGCCGCCGCCGGTTTCTTGGCGGCTGGGCTCCCGAGTTTCTTGAAGACAAACATTACGGGGGACAACTGAAAGAAAAACAGGGTGTGCACGTGGGGGGTCAAAGGTTCAAAACGAGTGCTCCCCCGGGGGACAGTGAGCAGAGCACCCCGGACAGCGCCCACCGGCCCGCAAACTGTTTCAGCTTGCCGGCGGCTACCGCCCAGTGGTGCTCCGCTCGGAGGCGGGCGCGCAGGACACCGAGGAAAAACGCCCCGAGGTGCCCGGGAGCCTTCCCGGCCAGAGCCTCCTTCCTGGATAGCCAGATGACGAGCTTGGCCAGAGCCAGGAGGAGGTTGACCAGTCGGTCCCGGGCCCGGGTGGGGCGACGGATGGGGAGTGCGTAAATAAACAGGTGCGGGGAATAGTGCAGCCAGAACTTGAGGAGCAGGTTCTGGAGGAGGAGGTGCAGGGGCTGCAGCCTGGCGCACTCGAGGACCAGGTGCGCCAGGGTCTCCCTCTCGTCACAAAACGGGCATCGGTCGGAGATGGTGTCAATCCGCGCCAGATACACGCCCGTCGCGGCGGCCCCGTGAAGGAGCCGCCAGCCTAGGTCCCCGGCGGCTCTCGGGACGAGCTCCGAGTAGACGCTGAGCCACCGGGGACCGTCGGCCACGCCCTCGCCAAAGTAGTCCCGCCATTGGGTGTCTTGGCGGGACGCGAGGGCGGCGTGGTGGAGCGTCCTGCGGACGAGCGTGTAGAGCTGGCGCCGGTGGGCCGTCGAGAAGCGGACCGGCGGGGTGTCCCCCAGCCTGCAGAGGTGGTGAGGGGCGGAGTGCCTCGGGGCCGGCCGCTGGGCGGGCCCTATCAGGAACTCCGCCGGGCTGGGGGATTCGGGAGGGCGGGGACCGCCCTCTCGCAGGACTCGCTCGACGTAGGCAAGGGCGTCTGCGGGCAGCGCAGCTTTCACCTCCCGGACTAGGCGCGAGCAAGTTGCACGCCCTATGGTCAGGCCCGTGCGCCGGGCCAGCGCCGCGGGGCCCAGCCATCCTCGCTCGTCGTAGTCCAGGAGGTCTCCGAGCCGGGTGACGCCCACCCGGGCCATCCTCAGGGAGGCCTCTGGCGAGGCTGCCGCCGGGACCGCCAGCTGCGGGTTAAAGAACAGCGGCTCGGCCAGCAGGTCGCCGTCCTTGGCCACCCGCGACGGAGACCTGGAGGCGGAGATCAGCCCCCAGGCCTTGAGGAGGTCTCGGTAAAAGGCCGGCAGCTCCCCCGCCACCCGCACGAGCTCCAGGCCGCGCAGGAAGAAGAGCTGCCGGTCGTATCGGAGCCCCCGGAGGCGGCGGAGGAAGGCGCGCCCCAACAGGCTCCACGCCGCGTGGCTACCGTCACTGTACAGCAGTCTCTGCAGGGCCTGGAGGCGGAACGTCAGGACCTGGCTGCGGAGGCACACCAGGCCCTGCCCCCCCTCCCGCAAGGGGAGGGTCAGCACCCGTGCAGAGACCCAGTGCCGTCTTGGCCAGAAGAACCCCAGCGCCCGTCTCTGGAGCCTGGCAAGAACCTCGGGGGGCACGGGGAGGGTATTGAAGCGGTACCAGAGCATGGACAGGATCAGCTGGTTCAACACCAGCGCCCGGCCCCGGAGGGACAGGCACCGCAGCAGCCCCGTCCACGCCCCGATCCGCCTCGCCACCCTCAGTTCTAGGTCTGCCCAATTCTGCGGGGGGGAGGGGTCCGTGGGGCTCAGGTAGACCCCCAGGTAGAGCAGCGGGCCCGCGCTCCACTCGATGCCCCGGAGCGCGGGTGGGAGCGAGCCCACCTGCCACCCGGCACCCACCGTCAGCCCGGAGCTCTTGGCCCAGTTGACCCGGGCGGAGGAGGCCGCCGAATAAACCGCCTGGCAGGCCGCCACCCGCTCCAGATCTTCCGGGCCCTGGACCGCGAGGAGCACGTCGTCGGCGTACGCCGAGAGGACCAGCCGCAGCGCCGGTTCCCGCAGCGCCAACCCGGCCACCCGCCTCCGCAGGAGGCACAGGAAGGGCTCCAGGCCTAGCGCGTACAGCTGGCCCGACATCGGGCAGCCTTGACGCACCCCCCGCCTGAACGGGATGGGTTCCGTCAGGGACCAGTTGAGCTTAACCAGGCACTCCGCGGAGGCGTACAGCACCTGGAGAGCCCGCACAAAGCGCGGTCCGAAGCCGAAGGCCCGCAGCGTGCCCGTCAGATACCCGTGGTCCATCCTGTCGAACGCCTTCTCCTGATCGAGGGAGAGCAGGCCGAACGACAGGCCCTCCCGGCGCGCCAGCTCCAGGAGGTCCCGCACCAGGTACAGGTTGTCGAAGATGGAGCGACCTTGCACCGTGTACGTCTGGTCGGGATGGATCACGTCCGCCAGCACGGACCGCAGGCGCAGCGAGACGGCCTTCGCCACCACCTTATAGTCCGTGCAGAGGAGGGACACGGGACGCCAGTTCCTCAGGTCGCGGAGGTCTCCCTTCTTCGGCAGGAGAGTCAACACCGCCCTCCTGCACGACAGGGGGAGCTCCCCGCGAGCCTCGGCCTCGGCCCAGACCGCGGCAAGGTCCGGGCCGAGCACGTCCCAGAAGGCCCGGTAGAACTCCGTGGTGAGCCCGTCCAGCCCCGGCGCCTTGTTGCCGGGCATGAGACGGAGGGCGAGCGTGAGCTCGGCCAAGGTGAGAGGAGCCTCCAGCCGGTCACGGTCGCCCGCGCCCACCTGCGGCAGTTCCTCCCAGAGCGCGCTGCGGGCCGTCGCCTCGGTCGGCTCCCGGGAAAAGAGCCTTCCGTAGAAGGCCCTCGCGCGAACTCGCAGCTCTCCCGGGGCCGAGAGGGGGGTGCCATCATCCGCCAGCAGGCAAGTGATGTGCTTTTTGGCCCCCCTCTGCTTCTCCAGGCCGTAGAAGAAACGGGAGCCGCGGTCCATCTCCCGCAGGAGGTGGACTCGCGCGCGGACGAACGCGCCGCGTGCGCGGCGGTCCTCCAGGGCTCTCAGCTCCTCCCGCCTCTCCCTGCACTCTCCGCAGAGGGACGGATCCTGCGGGTCGGCGACCAGGCGCCTCTCCAGCTCCAACACTTCCCGCTCGAGCCGCTCTATGGCCGCCTCCCGCTCCCGGGTGTGCCCCCGGGCGTAGCTGCGGCAGAAGAGCCGGATGCGCGCCTTCCCCCCGTCCCACCATCCCCGAGCCGAGGGGAAAGACTGCCGCTGCCCGCGCCAGGCCAACCAGAACTCCCGGAAGGCCGCTCCGAAGCTCGGGTCCTCCAGCAGGCTGTTGTTAAAGTGCCAGTAGGCCGACCCCCGCCGCCCGGGGCCAAACGCCACCCGGGCGCACACCAGATGGTGATCGCTGAAGGGGGCCGGCCTCACTCTGCAGGACACGGCTCGGGCATCCACGCGGGGCGAGATGTAAATCCGGTCCAACCGGGAGTGGCTCGCCCGCTCCCCCCCCACCCGCACGTACGTGGGGGCCGGGGGGCCGTCGGGGTGACAGACTCGCCAGGCGTCCACCAGGGAGTGCTCCTCCAGGATCCCCCTGAGGGCGTCCGCGGCGGCCCGGCACCGTTGCCTGCGCGAGCGGTCCTGTTCCTCGAGGGTGACGTTGAAGTCCCCGCCTAAGACCAGGCTCTCGCGAGGGCTCAAGGTGCCCAGGTAGTCGGCCGCCCGGCGGAAAAAATCCGCCGCGTCCGGTTCCGCGGCGGGGCCGTACACGTTCACAAAGTTCGTTACCGTCCCCGCCGCTCGGGCCCGGACGTGGAGCAGGCGGCCCGGCACCGCCTCAACGTCCTCTAAGATCTCCGGCCGCAGGCTCGGGGAGAACAGGGTGGCCACCCCGCACGAGGTGGCCGACAGGTGACTCAGGAAAACCCCGTCTCCCCACTCCAGCCGCCAGGCGGCGGCGTCGGCCGGAGTCGTCCAGGTCTCCTGGAGGAAAGCCACCGAGTAGCCCCCCTCCCGCAGGAAGGAGAACACCTGGCTCCTCCGGAGACCCTGCCTGCAGCCTCGGACGTTGAGGGTCGCGATGTTAAGCGACGTCATGGCTGGCGGGAGGGGGCTCCGATGGCTCGGCCGGGGGCTCGCGCAGGGCAACGCCCAGCCGGTACCCGGCCCCGCGCCCGTACACCGTCAGGGCGTCGTACATGGACCGGGCCCGGGTGTACACCCGGGCGTTGCATCTGTTCGGCCCCTTCCCCTCCCTCACCAGCGCCCTCGTGGCCTCGAGGATGCTGTTAAAGTCGCCCCAGCAGTCCAGGGCCAGCTGCACCCGGGCCGGAGCGCGCCGGGTGCTTTCCCGCTCCAAGAAGGCCACCAGGTCCTCCCTGGAGACTGCTGCTGGTGCTGGGGCTGGGGCTGGGGGGGTTGCAGGCTCAACGCTGCCTGCTGACCCCCCCGCATCCTCAGCCTGGTCAGGTCCAGTGGGGCCTGGCTGGCTGGCTTCCGCCGCCTCCGCCGCGCCTCCGGCGGAGGCTTCCTCGGCCTCCATCTGGACCTCTCGGTCCGCTTGGCTCTCCGACTCGGCCCGAGGGAGATCTGCAGCCCCTTCGCGGGGGGCCTGGCTGGGGGTGGGGGTGGGGGAACCTGGCCCCTGCTCTTCCTCCCCGTCAGGTGCCGCAGGGGCGGCTTGACTGGGGGCGGGGAGGGCCTCCCCCTCGGGACCCGTGCCGGAGCTCACCGGGGTGAGCCCCAGGGTCTCTTCGCTGAGGGGGGGGAGGGGCGCTGAGCTTGAGGTTGAAGCTGCTAGTGCTGTTTCTGTTGCTGTTGCTGTTGCTGTTGGGGAGGGCCCTACCTCCGCGATGGCAGGCTCAGGGGGCTCCTCCCGCATGGGCTCCTCCTCTCCTTCTCTTTCTCTCTCTCTTTCTCTCTCTCTCTCTCTCTCTCTTTCTGGGGCCTCCTCCACAGGGATTACCCGCACTTTCTCGGGAGGGGGGGGGTCTTCCGGAGCAGCTCTGCTGGCTGGTGAGGGGGCCTTTTGCACGTCGGCCCCCTCCCCCTCCTCGCCTGTGTCCGAGGGGGGGCCCTCCTCTAGGGAGGGATCGAGCTGCTCCGCGGCCTTTCTCTTTTGGGCCCGCCCCGATGGAGGAGGGGGGGGGCCCGCCCGCTCGCCCGCAGGGTGGTCCTCTCTATGGCCCGGAGGCTTGCCCGCGGTGGACGCTTGGCCCCGGGCCGGGGCTGGGGCTGGGGCTGGGGCTGAAGCCGGGACTGGGCCCGGCTCGGGGCCTACCTCCCTCTCCCCGTCTCCTGCTCCCTGCCCCCCGGTGATTGCGGCCGAGGCCGAGGCCGAGGCCGAGGCCGAGGCCGAGGCCGAGGGGGGCTCTGCCGCTGGGGGGCTCCCGCCAGGGCTCCCGCCAGGGCCGGGGGGGCTGGGGGGGCCGGTGGCAGGGCCCCCCCCTCCACTGGCGGGGGCCTGCGGTGGCCGCCGCGCTTGCCCCAAGGGGCATTCTTGGCGGAGGTGCCCTACCCCGCGGCACTTGTAACACCGCAGGTCCCCCACCGTGAAGAAGATGCGGTGCAGGGCCCCCCCAAACATTACCTGGAGGGATCCCTCCGCCCCCAGCTGCGCTCCCGCCGCCGGCTGGATCGTTACCTGCCGGCGGAACGAGCGCACGTGTCGCAGGGTGGGGTCCCGGCACCCCAAACCCAGGGGCAGCACCGGGGAGATTACCTTCCCCAGCGATGATAGTCGGGGCAGGAGGGCCCAATTAGGGAGGTACGGGGGCACCGAACTAAGGACCACCCGGGTCCCTGGCTCCTCTAGGGGCTCCACGGGGACGTACTCCCCGTCCACTGTGAGCCCCCTCTCCACCGCCTTCTGGGCGGCGGCCTCCGTGGCAAGGAAGAATACTCCCTTGCCGTGGAACCTGGAGGCCGCCACAATTTTCGGGGCCCCCACCACCCGAGCTAGGGCCCGCACGTAAGGTTCGAAGGCGGACCCTTCCCGCTCGGGCAGCCAGCATCTCACCCCATTTCTCCGGGTGAGTGCCGGGAAGGGGGCCCCCCCTCCCCCCGGGATCGAAGACGCCCAGGCGGTGGAGGTGCTGGCGCCCGGCCCCCCGCCCGGCCCCGCTGCGCGGCCGGCGGCCGCCTCGGCGTAACTGCGCGCCCCGCCCTTCTCCCGGGGGGGGGGCGCTCCTGCTGCGGGGCCGGCGCTAGGGCCGGGACTCGGGCCGGGGCCTGACTCGGCTGGGTCAGGGTCAGGGGGCGGGCTGCCTTTTGGGTTTGCGGGGCCCTTGCCTTTCCCCGCCCCCCCTTTTGCGGAGGAGGCCCCTGACGAGGAGGAGCCCTTCCCTTTCCCCTTCCCCTTGCCCCCACCCTCCGCTCTAGGGCCGGGGCCGGGGCCGGGGCCGGGGCCAGGGGC
>NC_081837.1:21450274-21480617 GCF_030867095.1 Alligator mississippiensis | reverse complement strand
TTGGTTCCTACCCCCGGTGTCGCGCTTAAATGGGTCCCCCCGGAAACGGGGGCCCGAATTTTTTGTTCCTACCCCCGTTTTTTGGTTCCTACCCCTGGTGTCGCTCTCAAATGGGTCCCCCAGGAAACGGGGGCCCGTTTTTTTGGTTCCTACCCCCGTTTTTTGGTTCCTACCCCCGGTGTCGCGCTTAAATGGGTCCCCCCGGAAACGGGGGCCCGTTTTTTTGGTTCCTACCCCCGTTTTTTGGTTCCTACCCCGTTGTCGCGCTTAAATGGGTCCCCCCGGAAACGGGGGGCCCGATTTTTTGGTTCCTACCCCCGTTTTTTGGTTCCTACCCCCGGTGTCACGCTAAAATGGGTCCCCCCGGAAACAGGGGCCCGTTTTTTGGTTCCTACCCCCGTTTTTTGGTTCCTACCCCCCGGTGCCGCGCTTAAATGGGTCCCCCCGGAAACGGGGGCCCATTATTTTGGTTCCTACCCCCGTTTTTTGGTTCCTACCCCCGGTGTCGCGCTTAAATGGGTCCCCCCGGAAACGGGGGCCCGTTTTTTTGGTTCCTACCCCCGTTTTTGGTTCCTACCCCCGGTGTCGCGCTTAAATGGGTCCCCCCGGAAACGGGGGCCCGTTTTTTTGGTTCCTACCCCCGTTTTTTGGTTCCTACCCCGTTGTCGCGCTTAAATGGGTCCCCCCGGAAACGGGGGCCCGTTTTTTGGTTCCTACCCCCGTTTTTTGGTTCCTACCCCGGTGTCACGCTTAAATGGGTCCCCCCGGAAACAGGGGCCCGTTTTTTGGGTTCCTACCCCCGTTTTTTGGTTCCTACCCCCGGTGTCGCGCTTAAATGGGTCCCCCCGGAAACGTGGGCCCGTTTTTTTTTGTTCCTACCCCCGTTTTTTGGTTCCTACCCCCGGTGTCGCGCTTAAATGGGTCCCCCCGGAAACGGGGGGCCCGTTTTTTTGGTTCCTACCCCCGTTTTTTGGTTCCTACCCCCGGTGTCGCGCTTAAATGGGTCCCCCCGGAAACGGGGGCCCGTTTTTTTGGTTCCTACCCCCGTTTTTTGGTTCCTACCCCCGGTGTCGCGCTTAAATGGGACCCCCGGAAACGGGGGCCCGTTTTTTTGGTTCCTACCGCCGTTTTTTTGGTTCCTACCCCCGGTGTCGTGCTTAAATGGGTCCCCCCGGAAACGGGGGCCCGTTTTTTTGGTTCCTACCCCCGTTTTTTGGTTCCTACCCCCGTTGTCGCGCTTAAATGGGTCCCCCCGGAAACGGGGGCCCGAATTTTTTGTTCCTACCCCCGTTTTTTGGTTCCTACCCCCTGGTGTCGCTCTCAAATGGGTCCCCCCGGAAACGGGGGCCCGTTTTTTTTGGTTCCTACCCCCGTTTTTTGGTTCCTACCCCCGGTGTCGCGCTTAAATGGGTCCCCCCGGAAACAGGGGCCCGTTTTTTGGTTCCTACCCCCGTTTTTTGGTTTCTTCCCCCGCTGTCGCGCTTAAATGGGTCCCCCCGCAAACGGGGGCCCGTTTCTTTGGTTCCTACCCCCGTTTTTTGGTTCCTACCCCCGGTGTCGCGCTTAAATGGGTCCCCCCGGAAACGGGGGCCCGTTTTTTTGGTTCCTTCCCCCGTTTTTTGGTTCCTACCCCCGGTGTCGCGCTTAAATGGGTCCCCCCGGAAACGGGGGCCCGTTTTTTTTGGTTCCTACCTCCGTTTTTTGGTTCCTACCCCCGGTGTCGCGCTTAAATGGGTCCCCCCGGAAACGGGGGCCCGTTTTTTTGGTTCCTACCCCCGTTTTTTTGGTTCCTACCCCCGGTGTCGCGCTTAAATGGGTCCCCCCGGAAACAGGGGCCCGTTTTTTGGTTCCTACCCCTGTTTTTTGGTTTCTACCCCGGGTGTCGCGCTTAAATGGGTCCCCCCCGCAAACGGGGGCCCGTTTCTTTGGTTCCTACCCCCGTTTTTTTGGTTCCTACCCCCGGTGTCGCGCTTAAATGGGTCCCCCCCGGAAACGGGGGCCCGTTTTTTTGGTTCCTACTGCCGTTTTTTGGTTCCTACCCCCGGTGTCGCGCTTAAATGGGTCCCCCCGGAAACGGGGGGCCCATTATTTTGGTTCCTACCCCCGGTTTTTGGTTCCTAACCCCAGTGTCGCGATTAAATGTGTCCCCCCCGGAAACGGGGGCCCGTTTTTTTTGGTTCCTTCCCCCGTTTTTTGGTTCCTACCCCCGGTGTCGCGCTTAAATGAGTCCCCCCGGAAACGGGGGCCCGTTTTTTTGGTTCCTACCTCCGTTTTTTGGTTCCTACCCCCGGTGTCGCGCTTAAATGGGTCCCACCGGAAACGGGGGGCCCGTTTTTTGGTTCCTACCGCCCGTTTTTTGGTTTCTACCCCGGGTGTCGCGCTTAAATGGGTCCCCCCGGAAACGGGGGCCCGTTTCTTTGGTTCCTACCCCCGTTTTTTTTGGTTCTTACCCCCGGTGTCGCACTTAAATGGGTCCCCCCGGAAACGGGGGCCCGTTTTTTTTGGTTCCTACTGCCGTTTTTTGGTTCCTACCCCCGGTGACGCGCTTAAATGGGTCCCCCCGGAAACGGGGGCCCATTATTTTGGTTCCTACCCCCGTTTTTTGGTTCCTACCCCCGTTTTTTGTTCCAACCCCTGTTGTCGCGCTTAAATGGGACCACCCCCCGGAAACGGGGGCCCGTTTTTTTGGTTCCTACCGCCGTTTTTTGTTTCCTACCCCCGGTGTCGTGCTTAAATGGGTCCCCCCGGAAACGTGGGCCCGTTTTTTTTGGTTCCTACCCCCGTTTTTTGGTTCCTACCCCCGGTGTCGCGCTTAAATGGGTCCCCCCGGAAACGGGGGCCCGAATTTTTTGTTCCTACCCCCGTTTTTTGGTTCCTACCCCTGGTGTCGCTCTCAAATGGGTCCCCCCGGAAACGGGGGCCCGTTTTTTTGGTTCCTACCCCCGTTTTTTTGGTTCCTACCCCCGGTGTCGCGCTTAAATGGGTCCCCCCGGAAACGGGGGCCCGAATTTTTTGTTCCTACCCCCGTTTTTGGTTCCTACCCCTGGTGTCGCTCTCAAATGGGTCCCCCAGGAAACGGGGGCCCGTTTTTTTGGTTCCTACCCCCGTTTTTTTGGTTCCTACCCCCGGTGTCGCGCTTAAATGGGTCCCCCCGGAAACGGGGGCCCGTTTTTTTGGTTCCTCCCCCGTTTTTTGGTTCCTACCCCGTTGTCGCGCTTAAATGGGTCCCCCCGGAAACGGGGGCCCGATTTTTTGGTTCCTACCCCCGTTTTTTGGTTCCTACCCCCGGTGTCACGCTTAAATGGGTCCCCCCGGAAACAGGGGCCCGTTTTTTGGTTCCTACCCCCGTTTTTTGGTTCCTACCCCCGGTGTCGCGCTTAAATGGGTCCCCCCCGGAAACGTGGGCCCGTTTTTTTTGTTCCTACCCCCGTTTTTTGGTTCCTACCCCCGGTGTCGCGCTTAAATGGGTCCCCCCGGAAACGGGGGCCCGTTTTTTTGGTTCTACCCCCCGTTTTTTGGTTCCTACCCCCGGTGTCGCGCTTAAATGGGTCCCCCCGGAAACGGGGGCCCGTTTTTTTGGTTCCTACCCCCCGTTTTTTGGTTCCTACCCCCGGTGTCGCGCTTAAATGGGACCCCCCGGAAACGGGGGCCCGTTTTTTTTGGTTCCTACCGCCGTTTTTTGGTTCCTACCCCCGGTGTCGTGCTTAAATGGGTCCCCCCCCGGAAACGGGGGCCCGTTTTTTTTGGTTCCTACCCCCCGTTTTTTGGTTCCTACCCCCGTTGTCGCGCTTAAATGGGTCCCCCCGGAAACGGGGGCCCGAATTTTTTGTTCCTACCCCCGTTTTTTGGTTCCTACCCTGGTGTCGCTCTCAAATGGGTCCCCCCGGAAACGGGGGCCCGTTTTTTTGGTTCCTACCCCCGTTTTTTGGTTCCTACCCCCGGTGTCGCGCTTAAATGGGTCCCCCCGGAAACAGGGGCCCGTTTTTTGGTTCCTACCCCCGTTTTTTGGTTTCTTCCCCCGCTGTCGCGCTTAAATGGGTCCCCCCGCAAACGGGGGCCCGTTTCTTTGGTTCCTACCCCCCGTTTTTTTGGTTCCTACCCCCGGTGTCGCGCTTAAATGGGTCCCCCCGGAAACGGGGGCCCATTATTTTGGTTCCTACCCCCGTTTTTTGGTTCCTACCCCCGGTGTCGCGCTTAAATGGGTCCCCCCGGAAACGGGGGCCCGTTTTTTTGGTTCCTACCTCCGTTTTTTGGTTCCTACCCCCGGTGTCGCGCTTAAATGGGTCCCCCCGGAAACGGGGGCCCGTTTTTTTTGGTTCCTACCTCCGTTTTTTGGTTCCTACCCCCGGTGTCGCGCTTAAATGGGTCCCCCCGGAAACGGGGGCCCGTTTTTTGGTTCCTACCCCCGTTTTTTGGTTCCTACCCCCGGTGTCGCGCTTAAATGGGTCCCCCCGGAAACAGGGGCCCGTTTTTGGTTCCTACCCCCGTTTTTTGGTTTCTACCCCGGGTGTCGCGCTTAAATGGGTCCCCCCGCAAACGGGGGCCCGTTTCTTTGGTTCCTACCCCCGTTTTTTTGGTTCCTACCCCCGGTGTCGCGCTTAAATGGGTCCCCCCGGAAACGGGGGCCCGTTTTTTTGGTTCCTACTGCCGTTTTTTGGTTCCCTACCCCCGGTGTCGCGCTTAAATGGGTCCCCCCCGGAAACGGGGGCCCATTATTTTGGTTCCTACCCCCCGGTTTTTGGTTCCTAACCCCAGTGTCGCGATTAAATGTGTCCCCCCGGAAACGGGGGCCCGTTTTTTTGGTTCCTTCCCCCGTTTTTTGGTTCCTACCCCCGGTGTCGCGCTTAAATGAGTCCCCCCCGGAAACGGGGGCCCGTTTTTTTGGTTCCTACCTCCGTTTTTTGGTTCCTACCCCCGGTGTCGCGCTTAAATAGGTCCCACCGGAAACGGGGGCCCGTTTTTTTGGTTCCTACCGCCGTTTTTTGGTTTCTACCCCGGGTGTCGCGCTTAAATGGGTCCCCCCGGAAACGGGGGCCCGTTTCTTTGGTTCCTACCCCCGTTTTTTCGTTCCTACCCCCGGTGTCGCACTTAAATGGGTCCCCCCGGAAACGGGGGCCCGTTTTTTTGGTTCCTACTGCCGTTTTTTGGTTCCTACCCCCGGTGTCGCGCTTAAATGGGTCCCCCCGGAAACGGGGGCCCATTATTTTGGTTCCTACCCCCGTTTTTTGGTTCCTACCCCCGTTTTTTGGTTCCTACCCCTGTTGTCGCGCTTAAATGGGACCCCCGGAAACGGGGGCCCGTTTTTTTGGTTCCTACCGCCGTTTTTTGTTTCCTACCCCCGGTGTCGTGCTTAAATGGGTCCCCCCGGAAACGGGGGCCCGTTTTTTTGGTTCCTACCCCCGTTTTTTGGTTCCTACCCCCGTTGTCGCGCTTAAATGGGTCCCCCCGGAAACGGAGGCCCGATTTTTTGGTTCCTACCCCCGTTTTTTGGTTCCTACCCCCGGTGTCGCGCTTAAATGGGTCCCCCCGGAAACGTGGGCCCGTTTTTTTTGGTTCCTACCCCCGTTTTTTGGTTCCTACCCCCGGTGTCGCGCTTAAATGGGTCCCCCCGGAAACGGGGGCCCGAATTTTTTGTTCCTACCCCCCGTTTTTTGGTTCCTACCCCTGGTGTCCGCTCTCAAATGGGTCCCCCCCCGGAAACGGGGGCCCGTTTTTTTGGTTCCTACCCCCGTTTTTTGGTTCCTACCCCCGGTGTCGCGCTTAAATGGGTCCCCCCGGAAACGGGGGCCCGAATTTTTTGTTCCTACCCCCCGTTTTTTGGTTCCTACCCCTGGTGTCCGCTCTCAAATGGGTCCCCCAGGAAACGGGGGCCCGTTTTTTTGGTTCCTACCCCCGTTTTTTGGTTCCTACCCCCGGTGTCCGCGCTTAAATGGGTCCACCCGGAAACGGGGGCCCGAATTTTTTGTTCCTACCCCCCGTTTTTGGTTCCTACCCCTGGTGTCGCTCTCAAATGGGTCCCCCCGGAAACGGGGGCCCGTTTTTTTGGTTCCTACCTCCGTTTTTTGGTTCCTACCCCCGGTGTCGCGCTTAAATGGGTCCCCCCGGAAACGGGGGCCCGTTTTTTTGGTTACTACCCCCGTTTTTTGGTTCCTACCCCCGGTGTCGCGCTTAAATGGGTCCCCCCGGAAACGTGGGCCGTTTTTTTGGTTCCTACCCCCGTTTTTTGGTTCCTACCCCCGGTGTCGCGCTTAAATGGGTCCCCCCGGAAACGGGGGCCCGTTTTTTTGGTTCCTACCCCCGTTTTTTGGTTCCTACCCCCGGTGTCGCGCTTAAATGGGTCCCCCCGGAAACGGGGGCCCGTTTTTTTGGTTCCTACCCCCGTTTTTTGGTTCCTACCCCCGGTGTCGCGCTTAAATGGGTCCCCCCGGAAACGGGGGCCCGTTTTTTTGGTTCCTACCCCCGTTTTTAGGTTCCTACCCCCGGTGTCGCGCTTAAATGGGTCCCCCCGGAAACGGGGGCCCGTTTTTTTGGTTCCTACCTCCGTTTTTTGGTTCCTACCCCCCGGGGTCGCGCTTAAATGGGTCCCCCCGGAAACGGGGGCCCGTTTTTTTGGTTACTACCCCCCGTTTTTTGGTTCCTACCCCCCGGTGTCGCGCTTAAATGGGTCCCCCCCGGAAACGGGGGCCCGTTTTTTTGGTTCCTACCCCCGTTTTTTGGTTCCTACCCCCCGGTGTCGTGCTTAAATGGGTCCCCCCGGAAACGGGGGCCCGTTTTTTGGTTCCTACCCCCGTTTTTTGGTTCCTACCCCCGGTGTCACGCTTAAATGGGTCCCCCCGGAAACGGGGGCCCGTTTTTTTGGTTCCTACCCCCGTTTTTTGGTTCCTACCCCCGGTGTCGCGCTTAAATGGGTCCACCCGGAAACGGGGGCCCGAATTTTTTGTCTCCTACCCCCGTTTTTTGGTTCCTACCCCTGGTGTCGCTCTCAAATGGGTCCCCCCGGAAACGGGGGCCCGTTTTTTTGGTTCCTACCTCCGTTTTTGGTTCCTACCCCCGGTGTCGCGCTTAAATGGGTCCCCCCCGGAAACGGGGGCCCGTTTTTTTGGTTACTACCCCCCGTTTTTTGGTTCCTACCCGTTTTTTTGGTTCCTACCCCCGTTTTTTGGTTCCTACCCCCGGTGTCGCGCTTAAATGGGTCCCCCCGGAAACGGGGGCCCGTTTTTTTGGTTCCTACCCCCGTTTTTTGGTTCCTACCCCCGGTGTCGCGCTTAAATGGGTCCCCCCGGAAACGGGGGCCCGTTTTTTTGGTTCCTACCCCCGTTTTTTGGTTCCTACCCCCGGTGTCGCGCTTAAATGGGTCCCCCCGGAAACGGGGGCCCGTTTTTTTGGTTCCTACCGCCGTTTTTTGGTTCCTACCCCCGGTGTCGCGCTTAAATGGATCCCCCCGGAAACGGGGGCCCTTTTTTTGGTTCCTACCCCCGTTTTTTGGTTCCTACCCCCGTTGTCGCGCTTAAATGGGTCCCCCCGGAAACGGGGGCCCGATTTTTTGGTTCCTACCCCCGTTTTTTGGTTCCTACCCCCGGTGTCGCGCTTAAATGGGTCCCCCCGGAAACAGGGGCCCGTTTTTTGGTTCCTACCCCCGTTTTTTGGTTCCTACCCCCGGTGCCGCGCTTAAATGGGTCCCCCCGGAAACGGGGGCCCATTATTTTGGTTCCTACCCCCGTTTTTTGGTTCCTACCCCCGGTGTCGCGCTTAAATGGGTCCCCCCGGAAACGGGGGCCCGTTTTTTTGGTTCCTACCCCCGTTTTTTGGTTCCTACCCCCGGTGTCGCGCTTAAATGGGTCCCCCCGGAAACGGGGGCCCGTTTTTTTGGTTCCTACCTCCGTTTTTTGGTTCCTACCCCCGGGGTCGCGCTTAAATGGGTCCCCCCGGAAACGGGGGCCCGTTTTTTTGGTTACTACCCCCGTTTTTTGGTTCCTACCCCCGGTGTCGCGCTTAAATGGGTCCCCCCCGGAAACGTGGGCCCGTTTTTTTGGTTCCTACCCCCGTTTTTTGGTTCCTACCCCCGGTGTCGCGCTTAAATGGGTCCCCCCGGAAACGGGGGCCCGTTTTTTTGGTTCCTACCCCCGTTTTTTGGTTCCTACCCCCGGTGTCACGCTTAAATGGGTCCCTCCGGAAACGGGGGCCCGTTTTTTTTGGTTCCTACCCCCGTTTTTTGGTTCCTACCCCCGGTGTCGCGCTTAAATGGGTCCCCCCGGAAACGGGTGCCCGTTTTTTTGGTTCCTACCCCCCGTTTTTTGGTTCCTACCCCCGTTGTCGCGCTTACATGGGTCCCCCCGGAAACGGGGGGCCCGATTTTTTGGTTCCTACCCCCGTTTTTTGGTTCCTACCCCCGGTGTCACGCTTAAATGGGTCCCCCCGGAAACAGGGGCCCGTTTTTTTTGTTCCTACCCCCGTTTTTTGGTTCCTACCCCCGTTTTTTGGTTCCTACCCCCGGTGTCGCGCTTAAATGGGTCCCCCCGGAAACAGGGGCCCGTTTTTTGGTTCCTACCCCCGTTTTTTGGTTTCTTCCCCCGCTGTCGCGCTTAAATGGGTCCCCCCGCAAACGGGGGCCCGTTTCTTTGGTTCCTACCCCCGTTTTTTTGGTTCCTACCCCCGGTGTCGCGCTTAAATGGGTCCCCCCGGAAACGGGGGCCCATTATTTTGGTTCCTACCCCCGTTTTTTGGTTCCTACCCCCGGTGTCGCGCTTAAATGGGTCCCCCCGGAAACGGGGGCCCGTTTTTTTGGTTCCTACCCCCCGTTTTTTGGTTCCTACCCCCGGTGTCGCGCTTAAATGGGTCCCCCCGGAAACAGGGGCCCGTTTTTTGGTTCCTACCCCCGTTTTTTGGTTTCTACCCCGGGTGTCGCGCTTAAATGGGTCCCCCCGCAAACGGGGGCCCGTTTCTTTGGTTCCTACCCCCGTTTTTTTGGTTCCTACCCCCGGTGTCGCGCTTAAATGGGTCCCCCCGGAAACGGGGGCCCGTTTTTTTGGTTCCTACTGCCGTTTTTTGGTTCCTACCCCCGGTGTCGCGCTTAAATGGTCCCCCCGGAAACGGGGGCCCATTATTTTGGTTCCTACCCCCGGTTTTTGGTTCCTAACCCCAGTGTCGCGATTAAATGTGTCCCCCCGGAAACGGGGGCCCGTTTTTTTGGTTCCTTCCCCCCGTTTTTTGGTTCCTACCCCCGGTGTCGCGCTTAAATGAGTCCCCCCCGGAAACGGGGGCCCGTTTTTTTGGTTCCTACCTCCGTTTTTTGGTTCCTACCCCCGGTGTCGCGCTTAAATAGGTCCCACCGGAAACGGGGGCCCGTTTTTTGGTTCCTACCGCCGTTTTTTGGTTTCTACCCCGGGTGTCGCGCTTAAATGGGTCCCCCCGGAAACGGGGGCCCGTTTCTTTGGTTCCTACCCCCGTTTTTTTCGTTCCTACCCCCGGTGTCGCACTTAAATGGGTCCCCCCGGAAACGGGGGCCCGTTTTTTTGGTTCCTACTGCCGTTTTTTGGTTCCTACCCCCGGTGTCGCGCTTAAATGGTCCCCCCGGAAACGGGGGCCCATTATTTTGGTTCCTACCCCCGTTTTTTGGTTCCTACCCCCGTTTTTTGGTTCCTACCCCTGTTGTCGCGCTTAAATGGACCCCCGGAAACGGGGGCCCGTTTTTTTGGTTCCTACCGCCGTTTTTTGTTTCCTACCCCCGGTGTCGTGCTTAAATGGGTCCCCCCGGAAACGGGGGCCCGTTTTTTTGGTTCCTACCCCGGTTTTTTGGTTCCTACCCCCGTTGTCGCGCTTAAATGGGTCCCCCCGGAAACGGAGGCCCGATTTTTTGGTTCCTACCCCCGTTTTTTGGTTCCTACCCCCGGTGTCGCGCTTAAATGGGTCCCCCCGGAAACGTGGGCCCGTTTTTTTGGTTCCTACCCCCGTTTTTTGGTTCCTACCCCCGGTGTCGCGCTTAAATGGGTCCCCCCGGAAACGGGGGCCCGAATTTTTTGTTCCTACCCCCGTTTTTTGGTTCCTACCCCTGGTGTCGCTCTCAAATGGGTCCCCCCGGAAACGGGGGCCCGTTTTTTTGGTTCCTACCCCCGTTTTTTGGTTCCTACCCCCGGTGTCGCGCTTAAATGGGTCCCCCCGGAAACGGGGGCCCGAATTTTTTGTTCCTACCCCCGTTTTTTGGTTCCTACCCCTGGTGTCGCTCTCAAATGGGTCCCCCAGGAAACGGGGGCCCGTTTTTTTGGTTCCTACCCCCGTTTTTTGGTTCCTACCCCCGGTGTCGCGCTTAAATGGGTCCACCCGGAAACGGGGGCCCGAATTTTTTGTTCCTACCCCCGTTTTTGGTTCCTACCCCTGGTGTCGCTCTCAAATGGGTCCCCCCGGAAACGGGGGCCCGTTTTTTTGGTTCCTACCTCCGTTTTTTGGTTCCTACCCCCGGTGTCGCGCTTAAATGGGTCCCCCCGGAAACGGGGGCCCGTTTTTTTGGTTACTACCCCCGTTTTTTGGTTCCTACCCCCGGTGTCGCGCTTAAATGGGTCCCCCCGGAAACGTGGGCCGTTTTTTTGGTTCCTACCCCCGTTTTTTGGTTCCTACCCCCGGTGTCGCGCTTAAATGGGTCCCCCCGGAAACGGGGGCCCGTTTTTTTGGTTCCTACCCCCGTTTTTTGGTTCCTACCCCCGGTGTCGCGCTTAAATGGGTCCCCCCGGAAACGGGGGCCCGTTTTTTTGGTTCCTACCCCCGTTTTTTGGTTCCTACCCCCGGTGTCGCGCTTAAATGGGTCCCCCCGGAAACGGGGGCCCGTTTTTTTGGTTCCTACCGCCGTTTTTTGGTTCCTACCCCCGGTGTCGCGCTTAAATGGATCCCCCCGGAAACGGGGGCCCTTTTTTTGGTTCCTACCCCCGTTTTTTGGTTCCTACCCCCGTTGTCGCGCTTAAATGGGTCCCCCCGGAAACGGGGGCCCGATTTTTTGGTTCCTACCCCCGTTTTTTGGTTCCTACCCCCGGTGTCGCGCTTAAATGGGTCCCCCCGGAAACAGGGGCCCGTTTTTTGGTTCCTACCCCCGTTTTTTGGTTCCTACCCCCGGTGCCGCGCTTAAATGGGTCCCCCCGGAAACGGGGGCCCATTATTTTGGTTCCTACCCCCGTTTTTTGGTTCCTACCCCCGCTGTCGCGCTTAAATGGGTCCCCCCGGAAACGGGGGCCCGTTTTTTTGGTTCCTACCCCCGTTTTTAGGTTCCTACCCCCGGTGTCGCGCTTAAATGGGTCCCCCCGGAAACGGGGGCCCGTTTTTTTGGTTCCTACCTCCGTTTTTTGGTTCCTACCCCCGGGGTCGCGCTTAAATGGGTCCCCCCGGAAACGGGGGGCCCGTTTTTTTGGTTACTACCCCCGTTTTTTGGTTCCTACCCCCGGTGTCGCGCTTAAATGGGTCCCCCCCGGAAACGGGGGCCCGTTTTTTTGGTTCCTACCCCCGTTTTTTGGTTCCTACCCCCGGTGTCGCGCTTAAATGGGTCCCCCCGGAAACGGGGGCCCGTTTTTTTGGTTCCTACCCCCGTTTTTTGGTTCCTACCCCCGGTGTCACGCTTAAATGGGTCCCCCCGGAAACGGGGGCCCGTTTTTTTGGTTCCTACCCCCGTTTTTTGGTTCCTACCCCCGGTGTCGCGCTTAAATGGGTCCACCCGGAAACGGGGGCCCGAATTTTTTGTTCCTACCCCCGTTTTTTGGTTCCTACCCCTGGTGTCGCTCTCAAATGGGTCCCCCCGGAAACGGGGGCCCGTTTTTTTGGTTCCTACCTCCGTTTTTTGGTTCCTACCCCCGGTGTCGCGCTTAAATGGGTCCCCCCGGAAACGGGGGCCCGTTTTTTTGGTTACTACCCCCGTTTTTTGGTTCCTACCCCCGGTGTCGCGCTTAAATGGGTCCCCCCGGAAACGTGGGCCGTTTTTTTGGTTCCTACCCCCGTTTTTTGGTTCCTACCCCCGGTGTCGCGCTTAAATGGGTCCCCCCGGAAACGGGGGCCCGTTTTTTTGGTTCCTACCCCCGTTTTTTGGTTCCTACCCCCGGTGTCGCGCTTAAATGGGTCCCCCCGGAAACGGGGGCCCGTTTTTTTGGTTCCTACCCCCGTTTTTTGGTTCCTACCCCCGGTGTCGCGCTTAAATGGGTCCCCCCGGAAACGGGGGCCCGTTTTTTTGGTTCCTACCGCCGTTTTTTGGTTCCTACCCCCGGTGTCGCGCTTAAATGGATCCCCCCGGAAACGGGGGCCCTTTTTTTGGTTCCTACCCCCGTTTTTTGGTTCCTACCCCCGTTGTCGCGCTTAAATGGGTCCCCCCGGAAACGGGGGCCCGATTTTTTGGTTCCTACCCCCGTTTTTTGGTTCCTACCCCCGGTGTCGCGCTTAAATGGGTCCCCCCGGAAACAGGGGCCCGTTTTTTGGTTCCTACCCCCGTTTTTTGGTTCCTACCCCCGGTGCCGCGCTTAAATGGTCCCCCCGGAAACGGGGGCCCATTATTTTGGTTCCTACCCCCGTTTTTTGGTTCCTACCCCCGGTGTCGCGCTTAAATGGGTCCCCCCGGAAACGGGGGCCCGTTTTTTTGGTTCCTACCCCCGTTTTTTGGTTCCTACCCCCGGTGTCGCGCTTAAATGGGTCCCCCCGGGAAACGGGGGCCCGTTTTTTTGGTTCCTACCTCCGTTTTTTGGTTCCTACCCCCGGGGTCGCGCTTAAATGGGTCCCCCCGGAAACGGGGGCCCGTTTTTTTGGTTACTACCCCCGTTTTTTGGTTCCTACCCCCGGTGTCGCGCTTAAATGGGTCCCCCCCGGAAACGTGGGCCCGTTTTTTTGGTTCCTACCCCCGTTTTTTGGTTCCTACCCCCGGTGTCGCGCTTAAATGGGTCCCCCCGGAAACGGGGGCCCGTTTTTTTGGTTCCTACCCCCGTTTTTTGGTTCCTACCCCCGGTGTCACGCTTAAATGGGTCCCTCCGGAAACGGGGGCCCGTTTTTTTGGTTCCTACCCCCGTTTTTTGGTTCCTACCCCCGGTGTCGCGCTTAAATGGGTCCCCCCGGAAACGGGTGCCCGTTTTTTTGGTTCCTACCCCCGTTTTTTGGTTCCTACCCCCGTTGTCGCGCTTACATGGGTCCCCCCGGAAACGGGGGCCCGATTTTTTGGTTCCTACCCCCGTTTTTTGGTTCCTACCCCCGGTGTCACGCTTAAATGGGTCCCCCCGGAAACAGGGGCCCGTTTTTTTTTGTTCCTACCCCCGTTTTTTGGTTCCTACCCCCGGTGTCGCGCTTAAATGGGTCCCCCCAGAAACGGGGGCCCGTTTTTTTGGTTCCTACCCCCGTTTTTTGGTTCCTACCCCCCGGTGTCGCGCTTAAATGGGTCCCCCCGGAAACGGGGGCCCGTTTTTTTGGTTCCTACCCCCGTTTTTTGGTTCCTACCCCCGGTGTCGCGCTTAAATGGGTCCCCCCGGAAACGGGGGCCCGTTTTTTTGGTTCCTACCGCCGTTTTTTGGTTCCTACCCCCGGTGTCGCGCTTAAATGGGTCCCCCGGAAACGGGGGCCCGTTTTTTTGGTTCCTACCCCCGTTTTTTGGTTCCTACCCCCATTGTCGCGCTTAAATGGGTCCCCCCGGAAACGGGGCCCGATTTTTTGGTTCCTACCCCCGTTTTTTGGTTCCTACCCCCGGTGTCGCGCTTAAATGGGTCCCCCCGGAAACGTGGGCCCGTTTTTTTTGGTTCCTACCCCCGTTTTTTGGTTCCTACCCCCGGTGTCGCGCTTAAATGGGTCCCCCCGGAAACGGGGGCCCGAATTTTTTGTTCCTACCCCCGTTTTTTGGTTCCTACCCCTGGTGCCGCTCTCAAATGGGTCCCCCCGGAAACGGGGGCCCGTTTTTTTTGGTTCCTACCCCCGTTTTTTGGTTCCTACCCCCGGTGTCGCGCTTAAATGGGTCCCCCCGGAAACAGGGGCCCGTTTTTTGGTTCCTACCCCCGTTTTTTTGGTTTCTACCCCGGGTGTCGCGCTTAAATGGGTCCCCCCGCAAACGGGGGCCCGTTTCTTTGGTTCCTACCCCCGTTTTTTTGGTTCCTACCCCCGGTGTCGCGCTTAAATGGGTCCCCCCGGAAACGGGGGCCCGTTTTTTTGGTTCCTACTGCCGTTTTTTGGTTCCTACCCCCGGTGTCGCGCTTAAATGGGTCCCCCCGGAAACGGGGGCCCATTATTTTGGTTCCTACCCCCGGTTTTTGGTTCCTACCCCCAGTGTCGCGCTTAAATGTGTCCCCCCGGAAACGGGGGCCCGTTTTTTTGGTTCCTTCCCCCGTTTTTGGTTCCTACCCCCGGTGTCGCGCTTAAATGAGTCCCCCCGGAAACGGGGGCCCGTTTTTTTGGTTCCTACCTCCGTTTTTTGGTTCCTACCCCCGGTGTCGCGCTTAAATGGGTCCCACCGGAAACGGGGGCCCGTTTTTTTGGTTCCTACCGCCGTTTTTTGGTTTCTACCCCGGGTGTCGCGCTTAAATGGGTCCCCCCGGAAACGGGGGGCCCGTTTCTTTGGTTCCTACCCCCGTTTTTTTGGTTCCTACCCCCGGTGTCGCACTTAAATGGGTCCCCCCGGAAACGGGGGCCCGTTTTTTTGGTTCCTACTGCCGTTTTTTTTGGTTCCTACCCCCGGTGTCGCGCTTAAATGGGTCCCCCCGGAAACGGGGGCCCATTATTTTGGTTCCTACCCCCGTTTTTTGGTTCCTACCCCCGTTTTTTGGTTCCTACCCCTGTTGTCGCGCTTAAATGGGACCCCCGGAAACGGGGGCCCGTTTTTTTGGTTCCTACCGCCGTTTTTTGTTTCCTACCCCCGGTGTCGTGCTTAAATGGGTCCCCCCGGAAACGGGGGCCCGTTTTTTTGGTTCCTACCCCCGTTTTTTGGTTCCTACCCCCGTTGTCGCGCTTAAATGGGTCCCCCCCGGAAACGGGGGCCCGATTTTTTGGTTCCTACCCCCGTTTTTTGGTTCCTACCCCCGGTGTCGCGCTTAAATGGGTCCCCCCGGAAACGTGGGCCCGTTTTTTTGGTTCCTACCCCCGTTTTTTGGTTCCTACCCCCGGTGTCGCGCTTAAATGGGTCCCCCCGGAAACGGGGGCCCGAATTTTTTGTTCCTACCCCCGTTTTTTGGTTCTACCCCTGGTGTCGCTCTCAAATGGGTCCCCCCGGAAACGGGGGCCCGTTTTTTTGGTTCCTACCCCCGTTTTTTGGTTCCTACCCCCGGTGTCGCGCTTAAATGGGTCCCCCCGGAAACGGGGGCCCGAATTTTTTGTTCCTACCCCCGTTTTTTGGTTCCTACCCCTGGTGTCGCTCTCAAATGGGTCCCCCAGGAAACGGGGGCCCGTTTTTTTGGTTCCTACCCCCGTTTTTTGGTTCCTACCCCCGGTGTCGCGCTTAAATGTGTCCCCCCGGAAACGGGGGCCCGTTTTTTTGGTTCCTTCCCCCGTTTTTTGGTTCCTACCCCCGGTGTCGCGCTTAAATGAGTCCCCCCGGAAACGGGGGCCCGTTTTTTTGGTTCCTACCTCCGTTTTTTGGTTCCTACCCCCGGTGTCGCGCTTAAATGGGTCCCACCGGAAACGGGGGCCCGTTTTTTTGGTTCCTACCGCCGTTTTTTGGTTTCTACCCCGGGTGTCGCGCTTAAATGGGTCCCCCCGGAAACGGGGGCCCGTTTCTTTGGTTCCTACCCCCGTTTTTTTGGTTCCTACCCCCGGTGTCGCACTTAAATGGGTCCCCCCGGAAACGGGGGCCCGTTTTTTTTGGTTCCTACTGCCGTTTTTTGGTTCCTACCCCCGGTGTCGCGCTTAAATGGGTCCCCCCGGAAACGGGGGCCCATTATTTTGGTTCCTACCCCCGTTTTTTGGTTCCTACCCCCGTTTTTTGGTTCCTACCCCTGTTGTCGCGCTTAAATGGGACCCCCGGAAACGGGGGCCCGTTTTTTTTGGTTCCTACCGCCGTTTTTTGTTTCCTACCCCCGGTGTCGTGCTTAAATGGGTCCCCCCGGAAACGGGGGCCCGTTTTTTTGGTTCCTACCCCCGTTTTTTGGTTCCTACCCCCGTTGTCGCGCTTAAATGGGTCCCCCCGGAAACGGGGGCCCGATTTTTTGGTTCCTACCCCCGTTTTTTGGTTCCTACCCCCGGTGTCGCGCTTAAATGGATCCCCCCGGAAACGGGGGCCCTTTTTTTGGTTCCTACCCCCGTTTTTTGGTTCCTACCCCCGTTGTCGCGCTTAAATGGGTCCCCCCGGAAACGGGGGCCTGATTTTTTGGTTCCTACCCCCGTTTTTTGGTTCCTACCCCCTGTGTCGCGCTTAAATGGGTCCCCCCGGAAACAGGGGCCCGTTTTTTGGTTCCTACCCCCGTTTTTTGGTTCCTACCCCCGGTGCCGCGCTTAAATGGGTCCCCCCGGAAACGGGGGCCCATTATTTTGGTTCCTACCCCCGTTTTTTGGTTCCTACCCCCGCTGTCGCGCTTAAATGGGTCCCCCCGGAAACGGGGGCCCGTTTTTTTGGTTCCTACCCCCGTTTTTAGGTTCCTACCCCCGGTGTCGCGCTTAAATGGGTCCCCCCGGAAACGGGGGCCCGTTTTTTTGGTTCCTACCTCCGTTTTTGGTTCCTACCCCCGGGGTCGCGCTTAAATGGGTCCCCCCGGAAACGGGGGCCCGTTTTTTTGGTTACTACCCCCGTTTTTTGGTTCCTACCCCCGGTGTCGCGCTTAAATGGGTCCCCCCCGGAAACGTGGGCCCGTTTTTTTGGTTCCTACCCCCGTTTTTTGGTTCCTACCCCCGGTGTCGCGCTTAAATGGGTCCCCCCGGAAACGGGGGCCCGTTTTTTTGGTTCCTACCCCCGTTTTTTGGTTCCTACCCCCGGTGTCACGCTTAAATGGGTCCCCCCGGAAACGGGGGCCCATTTTTTTGGTTCCTACCCCCGTTTTTTGGTTCCTACCCCCGGTGTCGCGCTTAAATGGGTCCACCCGGAAACGGGGGTCCGAATTTTTTGTTCCTACCCCCGTTTTTTGGTTCCTACCCCTGGTGTCGCTCTCAAATGGGTCCCCCCGGAAACGGGGGCCCGTTTTTTTGGTTCCTACCTCCGTTTTTTGGTTCCTACCCCCGGTGTCGCGCTTAAATGGGTCCCCCCGGAAACGGGGGCCCGTTTTTTTGGTTACTACCCCCGTTTTTTGGTTCCTACCCCCGGTGTCGCGCTTAAATGGGTCCCCCCGGAAACGTGGGCCGTTTTTTTGGTTCCTACCCCCGTTTTTTGGTTCCTACCCCCGGTGTCGCGCTTAAATGGGTCCCCCCGGAAACGGGGGCCCGTTTTTTTGGTTCCTACCCCCGTTTTTTGGTTCCTACCCCCGGTGTCGCGCTTAAATGGGTCCCCCCGGAAACGGGGGCCCGTTTTTTTGGTTCCTACCCCCGTTTTTTGGTTCCTACCCCCGGTGTCGCGCTTAAATGGGTCCCCCCGGAAACGGGGGCCCGTTTTTTTGGTTCCTACCGCCGTTTTTTGGTTCCTACCCCCGGTGTCGCGCTTAAATGGATCCCCCCGGAAACGGGGGCCCTTTTTTTGGTTCCTACCCCCGTTTTTTGGTTCCTACCCCCGTTGTCGCGCTTAAATGGGTCCCCCCGGAAACGGGGGCCCGTTTTTTGGTTCCTACCCCCGTTTTTTGGTTCCTACCCCCGGTGTCGCGCTTAAATGGGTCCCCCCGGAAACGGGGGCCCGTTTTTTTGGTTCCTACCCCCGTTTTTTGGTTCCTACCCCCGGTGTCGCGCTTAAATGGGTCCCCCCGGAAACGGGGGCCCGTTTTTTTGGTTCCTACCCCCGTTTTTTGGTTCCTACCCCCGGTGTCGCGCTTAAATGGGTCCCCCCGGAAACGGGGGCCCGTTTTTTTGGTTCCTACCGCCGTTTTTTGGTTCCTACCCCCGGTGTCGCGCTTAAATGGATCCCCCCGGAAACGGGGGCCCTTTTTTTGGTTCCTACCCCCGTTTTTTGGTTCCTACCCCCGTTGTCGCGCTTAAATGGGTCCCCCCGGAAACGGGGCCCGATTTTTTGGTTCCTACCCCCGTTTTTTGGTTCCTACCCCCGGTGTCGCGCTTAAATGGGTCCCCCCGGAAACAGGGGCCCGTTTTTTGGTTCCTACCCCCGTTTTTTGGTTCCTACCCCCGGTGCCGCGCTTAAATGGGTCCCCCCGGAAACGGGGGCCCATTATTTTGGTTCCTACCCCCGTTTTTTGGTTCCTACCCCTGGTGTCGCGCTTAAATGGGTCCCCCCGGAAACGGGGGCCCGTTTTTTTGGTTCCTACCCCCGTTTTTTGGTTCCTACCCCCGGTGTCGCGCTTAAATGGGTCCCCCCGGAAACGGGGGCCCGTTTTTTTGGTTCCTACCTCCGTTTTTTGGTTCCTACCCCCGGGGTCGCGCTTAAATGGGTCCCCCCGGAAACAGGGGCCCGTTTTTTGGTTCCTACCCCCGTTTTTTGGTTCCTACCCCCGGTGCCGCGCTTAAATGGGTCCCCCCGGAAACGGGGGCCCATTATTTTGGTTCCTACCCCCGTTTTTTGGTTCCTACCCCTGGTGTCGCGCTTAAATGGGTCCCCCCGGAAACGGGGGCCCGTTTTTTTGGTTCCTACCCCCGTTTTTTGGTTCCTACCCCCGGTGTCGCGCTTAAATGGGTCCCCCCGGAAACGGGGGCCCGTTTTTTTGGTTCCTACCTCCGTTTTTTGGTTCCTACCCCCGGGGTCGCGCTTAAATGGGTCCCCCCGGAAACGGGGGCCCGTTTTTTTTGGTTACTACCCCCGTTTTTTGGTTCCTACCCCCGGTGTCGCGCTTAAATGGGTCCCCCCCGGAAACGTGGGCCCGTTTTTTTGGTTCCTACCCCCGTTTTTTGGTTCCTACCCCCGGTGTCGCGCTTAAATGGGTCCCCCCGGAAACGGGGGCCCGTTTTTTTGGTTCCTACCCCCGTTTTTTGGTTCCTACCCCCGGTGTCACGCTTAAATGGGTCCCCCCGGAAACGGGGGCCCGTTTTTTTGGTTCCTACCCCCGTTTTTTGGTTCCTACCCCCGGTGTCGCGCTTAAATGGGTCCCCCCGGAAACGGGTGCCCGTTTTTTTGGTTCCTACCCCCGTTTTTTGGTTCCTACCCCCGTTGTCGCGCTTAAATGGGTCCCCCCGGAAACGGGGGCCCGATTTTTTGGTTCCTACCCCCGTTTTTTGGTTCCTACCCCCGGTGTCACGCTTAAATGGGTCCCCCCGGAAACAGGGGCCCGTTTTTTTTTGTTCCTACCCCCGTTTTTGGTTCCTACCCCCGGTGTCGCGCTTAAATGGGTCCCCCCAGAAACGGGGGCCCGTTTTTTTGGATCCTACCCCCGTTTTTTGGTTCCTACCCCCGGTGTCGCGCTTAAATGGGTCCCCCCGGAAACGGGGGCCCGTTTTTTTGGTTCCTACCGCCGTTTTTTGGTTCCTACCCCCGGTGTCGCGCTTAAATGGGTCCCCCCGGAAACGGGGGCCCGTTTTTTTGGTTCCTACCCCCGTTTTTTGGTTCCTACCCCCATTGTCGCGCTTAAATGGGTCCCCCCGGAAACGGGGGCCCGATTTTTTGGTTCCTACCCCCGTTTTTTGGTTCCTACCCCCGGTGTCGCGCTTAAATGGGTCCCCCCGGAAACGTGGGCCCGTTTTTTTGGTTCCTACCCCCGTTTTTTGGTTCCTACCCCCGGTGTCGCGCTTAAATGGGTCCCCCCGGAAACGGGGGCCCGAATTTTTTGTTCCTACCCCCGTTTTTTGGTTCCTACCCCTGGTGCCGCTCTCAAATGGGTCCCCCCGGAAACGGGGGCCCGTTTTTTTGGTTCCTACCCCCGTTTTTTGGTTCCTACCCCCGGTGTCGCGCTTAAATGGGTCCCCCCGGAAACAGGGGCCCGTTTTTTGGTTCCTACCCCCGTTTTTTGGTTTCTACCCCGGGTGTCGCGCTTAAATGGGTCCCCCCGCAAACGGGGGCCCGTTTCTTTGGTTCCTACCCCCGTTTTTTTGGTTCCTACCCCCGGTGTCGCGCTTAAATGGGTCCCCCCGGAAACGGGGGCCCGTTTTTTTGGTTCCTACTGCCGTTTTTTGGTTCCTACCCCCGGTGTCGCGCTTAAATGGGTCCCCCCGGAAACGGGGGCGCATTATTTTGGTTCCTACCCCCGGTTTTTGGTTCCTACCCCCAGTGTCGCGCTTAAATGTGTCCCCCCGGAAACGGGGGCCCGTTTTTTTGGTTCCTTCCCCCGTTTTTTGGTTCCTACCCCCGGTGTCGCGCTTAAATGAGTCCCCCCGGAAACGGGGGCCCGTTTTTTTGGTTCCTACCTCCGTTTTTTGGTTCCTACCCCCGGTGTCGCGCTTAAATGGGTCCCACTGGAAACGGGGGCCCGTTTTTTTGGTTCCTACCCCCGTTTTTTGGTTCCTACCCCCGGTGTCGCGCTTAAATGGGTCCCCCCGGAAACGGGGGCCGTTTTTTTGGTTCCTACCCCCGTTTTTTGCTTCCTACCCCCGGTGTCGCGCTTAAATGGGTCCCCCCGGAAACGGGGGCCCGTTTTTTTGGTTCCTACCCCCGTTTTTTGGTTCCTACCCCCGGTGTCGCGCTTAAATGGGTCCCCCCGGAAACGGGGGCCCGTTTTTTTGGTTCCTACCGCCGTTTTTTGGTTCCTACCCCCGGTGTCGCGCTTAAATGGGTCCCCCCGGAAACAGGGGCCCGTTTTTTGGTTCTTACCCCCGTTTTTTGGTTCCTACCCCCGGTGCCGCGCTTAAATGGGTCCCCCCGGAAACGGGGGCCCATTATTTTGGTTCCTACCCCCGTTTTTTGGTTCCTACCCCCGGTGTCGCGCTTAAATGGGTCCCCCCGGAAACGGGGGCCCGTTTTTTTGGTTCCTACCCCCGTTTTTTGGTTCCTACCCCCGGTGTCGCGCTTAAATGGGTCCCCCTGGAAACGGGGGCCCGTTTTTTTGGTTCCTACCTCCGTTTTTTGGTTCCTACCCCTGGGGTCGCGCTTAAATGGGTCCCCCCGGAAACGGGGGCCCGTTTTTTTGGTTACTACCCCCGTTTTTTGGTTCCTACCCCCGGTGTCGCGCTTAAATGGGTCCCCCCGGAAACGTGGGCCCTTTTTTTTGGTTCCTACCCCCGTTTTTTGGTTCCTACCCCCGGTGTCGCGATTAAATGGGTCACCCCGGAAACGGGGGCCCGTTTTTTTGGTTCCTACCCCCGTTTTTTGGTTCCTACCCCCGGTGTCACGCTTAAATGGGTCCCCCCGGAAACGGGGGCCCGTTTTTTTGGTTCCTACCCCCGTTTTTTGGTTCCTACCCCCGGTGTCGCGCTTAAATGGGTCCCCCGGAAACGGGGGCCCGTTTTTTGGTTCTTACCCCCGGTGTCGCGCTTAAATGGGTCCCCAAAGAAACAGGGGCCCGTTTTTTGGTTCCTACCCCCGTTTTTTGGTTCCTACCCCCGGTGTCGCGCTTAAATTGGTCCCCCTGGAAACGGGGGCCCATTTTTTTGGTTCCTACCCCGTTTTTTGGTTCCTACCCCCGGTGTCGCGCTTAAATGGGTCCCCCCGGAAACGGGGGCCCGTTTTTTGGGTTCCTACCCCCGGTGTCGCGCTTAAATGGGTCCCCCCGGAAACGGGGGCCGGTTTTTTTGGTTCCAACCCCCGTTTTTTGGTTCCTACCCCCGTTTTTTGGTTCCTACCCCCGGTGTCGCGCTTAAATGGGTCCCCCCGGAAACGGGGGCCCGTTTTTTTGGTTTCTACCCCCGTTTTTTGGTTCCTACCCCTGGTGTCGCGCATAAATGGGTCCCCCCGGAAACGGGGGCCCGTTTTTTTGTTCCTACCCCCGTTTTTTGGTTCCTACCCCCGGTGTCGCGCTTAAATGGGTCCCCCCGGAAACGGGGGTCCGTTTTTTTGGTTCCTAACCCCGTTTTTTGGTTCCTACCCCCGGTGTCGCGCTTAAATGGGTCCCCCCGGAAACGGGGACCCGTTTTTTTGCTTCCTATCCCCGTTTTTTGGTTCCTACCCCCGGTGTCGCGCTTAAATGGGTCCCCCCGGAAACGGGGGCCTGTTTTTTTGGTTCCTACCCCCGTTTTTTGGTTCCTACCCCGTTTTTTGGTTCCTACCCCCGGTGTCGCGCTTAAATGGGTCCCCCCAGAAACGGGGGCCCGTTTTTTTGGTTCCTACCCCCGTTTTATGGTTCCTACCCCCGGTGTCGCGCTTAAATGGGTCCCCCCGGAAACGGGGGCCGTTTTTTTTGGTTCCTACCCCCGTTTTTTGGTTCCTACCCCCGGTGTCGCGCTTAAATGGGTCCCCGCGGAAACGGGGGCCCGTTTTTTTGGTTCCTACCACTACTAGTAGTACTACTACAACTATTACAAGAACAAACACTACTACTACTACAACAACAACCACTACTACTGCTACTACTATTACAATAACAACCACTATTACTACTACAAGAACAACCACTTCTACTACCGCTACTACAAGAACAACCACTACTACTACTACTACTACTACTACTACTAGTACTAATATTACAAGATCAACCACTACAACTACTACAAGAACAACCACTACTACTACTACAAGAATAACCACTACTACTACTACTACTGCTACAACAACAACTACTACTACTACTACAAGAACAACCACTAATACTACTACTACTACAACTATTACAAGAACAACGGCTACTACTACTACAAGAACAACCACTATTAATACTACTACTACAAATATTACAGGAACAACCACTACTACTATTACAAGAACAACCACTACTACTGCTACTACTATTAAAATAACAACCACTACTACTACTACAAAAACAAAGACCTCTACTACTACTACTACTACTACTACTACTGCTACTACTACAAGAACGACCACTACAACTACTAGTACTACTATTACAAGTACAACCACTACCACTACAAGAACAACCACTAATACTACTACTAGTATTACAAGAACAACCACTACCACTACTACAAGAACAACCAATACTAATACTGCTACTACAACTATTACAAGAACAACCACTACTACTACTACGACTACTACTACAACTATTACAAGAGCAACCACTACTACTACTACTAGAATAACCACTACTACTACTAGTACTGCTACTACAAGAACAACCACTACTTCTACTACTTCTACTACAAGAACAACAACTACTACTACAAGAACAACCACTACTACTACTACTACAACTATTACAAGAACAACCGCTACTACTACTACAAGAACAACCACTACTAATACTACTACTACAACTATTTTAAGAACAACCCCTACTACTACTACTACAAGATCAACAACTACTAATACTACAAGAAGAACCACTACTAATACTACAATTTCAACTATTTTAAGAACAACCACTACTACTACTACAAAAACAACTACTTCTAGTACTACTACTACTACAAGAACAACCACTTCTACTACTACTACTATCACAAGGACAAGCACTACAACAACTACTACTACTACTACTACAAGTACTACCACTACTAATACAAGAACAACCACTACTACTACTACTAATATTACAAGAACAACCACTATTACTGCTACAAGAAGAACCACTACTACTACTACAAGAATAACCACCACTACCACTAGTACTACTGCTACAAGAACAACCACTACTTCTACTACTACTACTACTACAAGAACAACAACTACTACTACTACAAGAACAACCACTACTACTACTACTACTACTACTACAACTATTACAAGAACAACCACTACTACTACTACAAGAACAACCGCTTCTACTACTACTACTACTACTACTACTACAAGAACAACCACTACTACTACTACCACTAGAACAAGCACTACAACTACAACTACTACTACTACAAGTACAACCACTACTAATACAAGAACAACCACTTCTACTACTACTACTACTACTACTATTACAAGAACAACCGCTTCTACTACTACTACAAGAACAACTACTACTACTACAAAAAGTACTACCACTACTACTACTAATATTACAAGAACAACCACTACTACTACTACTACTACTACAAGAAGAAGCACTACTAATACAAGAACAACCACTACTACTACTACAAGAAAAACCACTACTACTACTACTACTAATACATTAACAACCACTAATACTACTACTACGACTACTACTACTACAACTACAAGAACAACCACTACTACTAGTACTACTACAACTATTACAAGAACAACCACTACTACTACTAAAAGAACAACCAGTACTACTACTAGTACTACTTCTAAAAGAACAACCACTACTTCTACTACTACTACTACTACAAGAACAAAAACTACTACTACTACAAGAACAACCACTACTACTAATAATAATATTACAAGAACAACCCCTACTACTACTACAAGAACAACCCCTTCTACTACTACAAGAACAACCACTACTAATAATACAACTTCAACTATTTTAAGAACAACCACTACGACTACTACAAGAACAACCACCACCACCTCTACTAGTACTACAAAAACAACCAATACAACTACTACAAGTACAACCACTACCACTAGTACAACAACAACCACTACTACTACTACAAGAACAAAGACCTCTACTACTACTAGTAGTACTACTACTCCTACTATGACTACTACTACTACTACAAGAACAACCACTACAACCACTAGTACTACTATTACAAGTACAACCACTACAACTACAAGAACAACCACTGCTACTACTACAAGAACAACCACTACTACTACTACTACTACTACAAGAAGAAGAACTACTACTACAAGAACAACCACTACTACTACTACTACTACTACTACTACAACTGATACAAGTACAACCACTACTACTACTACAAGAACAACCACTACTAATAGTACTACTACAACTATTTTAAGAACAACCCCTACTACTACTTCAAGAACGACTACTACTACTTCAAGAACGACCACTACTAATACTAGAACTTCAACTATTTTAAGAACAAACACTACTACTACTACAAGAACAACCACTTCTACTACTACTACTACTACTACTACTACAAGAACAACCACTACTACTAGTACTACTGCAACTATTACAAGAACAAACACTACTACTACTAGTACTACTAATAAAAGAACAACCACTACTTCTACTACTACAACTACTATAAGAACAACCACTACTACTACTACAAGAACAACCAATACTACTACTAGTACTACTACTAGAAGAACAACCACTACTTCTACTACTACAAGAACAACTACTACTACTACTACAAGAACAACCACTACTACTACTACTACTACTACAAGAACAACAACTACTAGTACAAGAACAACCACTACTACTAGAAGTACTACAACTGTTACAAGTACAACCACTACTACTACTACAAGAACAACCACTACTAATAGTACTACTACAACTATTTTAAGAACAACCCCTACTACTACTACAAGAACGACTACTACTACTTCAAGAACAACCACTACTAATACTACAACTTCAACTATTTTAAGAACAACCACTACTACTACTACAAGAACAACCACTTCTACTACTACTACTACTACTACTACTACTACTACTACAAGAACAACCACTACTTGTAGTACTACTAAAACTATTACAAGAACAAACACTACTACTACTACAAGTACAACCACTTCTACTACTACTACTACTACTACTACAGGTACAACCACTACTATTACAAGAACAACCGCTACTACTACGACAAGAACCACCACTACTACTACTAATAATATTACAACAACAACCACTACTACAAGAACAACCACTTCTACTACTACTACTACTACTGCAAGAACAACCACTATTACTACTACCACCAGAACAAGCACTACAACTACTACTACTACTACTACTACTACTACTATTACTACTACAAGTACAACCACTACTAATACAAGAACAACCACTACTACTAATACTACTATTACAAGAAAAACCACTACTTCTACTAGTACTACTACTACTTGAAAAACCAATACTTCTACTACTACTACAAGAACAACAACTACTACTACTACAAGAACAAGCACTACTACTAGTACTACTACAACTATTACAAGAACAACCGCTACTACCACTACAATAACAACCGCTTCTACTACTACTACTACTACTACAAGAACAACCACTTCTTCTACTACTAATACTACTATTACAAGAGCAACCTCTACTACTACTACAAGAACAACTACTACTTCTACAACAAGTACTACCACTACTACTACTAATATTACAAGAACAACCACTACTAATACTACTACTACTACAAGAACAACCACTACCACTACAAGAACAACCACTAATACCACTACTACTATTACAAGAACAACCACTACTACTACTACAAGAACAACCAATTCTACTACTAGTACTACTACTACAAGAACAACCACTACTACTACTACAAGAATAACCACCACTACCACTAGTACTACTGCTACAAGAACAACCACTTCTTCTACTACTACTACTACTACAAGAACAACTACTACTACTACTACAAGAACAACCACTACTACTACTACTACAACTATTACAAGAACAACCACTACTACTACTACAAGAACAACCACTTCTACTACTACTACTACTACTAGTACTACTACTACTACTACAAGAACAACCTCTAGTACTACTACAAGAACAACCACTACTTCTACTTCTACTACTACAAGAACAACCACTAGCTCTAATAATAATATTACAAGAACAACCCCTACTACTAATACAAGAACAACCCCTACTACTACTACTACAAGAACAACCACCACCACCTCTACTAGTACTACAAAAACAACCACTACTAGTACTACAAGTACAACCACTACCACTACTACAACAACAACCACTACTACTACTACCAGAACAAAGACCTCTACTACTACTACTACTACTAGTACAAGAACAACCACTACTTCTACTACTACAAGAACAACCACCACCACCTCTACTAGTACTACAAAAACAACCACTACTAGTACTACAAGTACAACCACTACCACTACTACAACAAAAACCACTACTACTAATACAAGAACAAAGACCTCTACTACTACTAGTACTACTACTACTACTACTACTACTACTACTACTACTACTAGTACTACTACAAGAACAACCACTACAACTACTAGTACTACTATAACAAGTACAACCACTACAACTTCAAGAACAACCACTAATACTACTACTACTATTACAAGAACAACCACTACTACTACTACAAGAACAACCACTACTACTATTACAAGAACAACCACTACTACTACTAGTACTACAACTAAAAGAACAACCACTACTTCTACTAATACTACTACAAGAACAACTACTACTACTACAAGAACAACCACTACTAATACAAGAAGAACCACTACTACTACTATCACAAGAACAACCACTACTACTACTACAAGAACAACCACTACTACTACTAGTACTACTACTAAAAGAACAACCACTACTTCCACTACTACTAGTACAAGAACAACCACTACTACTACTACAAGAACAACCACTACTACTACTACTACTACAAGAACAACAACTACTACTACAAGAACAACCACTACTACTACTACTACAACTGTTACAAGTACAACCACTACTACTACAAGAACAACCACTACTAATATTACTACTACAACTATTTTAAGAACAACCCCTACTACTTCTACAAGAACGACTACTACTACTTAAAGAACAACCACTACTAATACTACAACTTCAACTATTTTAAGAACAACCACTACTACTACTACAAGAACAACCACTTCTTCTTCTACTACTACTACTACTACTACTACTACTACAAGAACAACCACTACTACTAGTACTACTACAAGTATTACAAGAACAAATACTACTACTACTACAAGTTCAACCACTTCTACTACTACTACTACTACTACTATAGTTACAACCACTACTACTACAAGAACAACCACTACTACTACTAGTACTACTACTAAAAGAACAACCACTACTTCTACTACTACTACTACAAGAACAACCACTACTACTACTACAAGAACAACCACTACTACTACTACTACTACTACAAGAACAACAACTACTACTACAAGAACAACCACTACTACTACTACTACAACTGTTACAAGTACAACCACTATTACTACTACAAGAACAACCACTACTACTACTACTACAACTGTTACAAGTACAACCACTACTACTACTACAAGAACAACCACTACTAATAGTACTACTACAACTATTTTAAGAACAACCCCTACTACTACTACAAGAACGACTACTAATACTTAAAGAACAACCACTACTAATACTACAACTTCAACTATTTTAAGAACAACCACTACTACTACTACAAGAACAACCACTTCTACTACTACTACTTCTACTACTACTACTACTACTACTACAAGAACAACCACTACTACTAGTACTACTACAAGTATTACAAGAACAAACACTACTACTACTACAAGTTCAACCACTTCTACTACTACTACTACTACTACAGGTACAACCACTACTACTACAAGAACAACCACTACTACTACTACAAGAATAACCACCACTACCACTAGTAATACTGCTACAAGAACAACCACTACTACTACTACTACTACTACTACTACAAGAACAACTACTACTACTACTACAAGAACAACCACTACTACTACTACTACAACTATTACAAGAACAACCACTACTACTACTACAAGAACAAACACTTCTACTACTACTACTTCTTCTACTACAAGAACAACCACTAGCTCTAATAATAATATTACAAGAAAAACCCCTACTACTAATACAAGAAGAACCCCTACTACTACTACTACAAGAACAACCACCACCACCTCTACTAGTACTACAAAAACAACCACTACTAGTACTACAAGTACAACCACTACCACTACTACAACAAGAACCACTACTACTACTACAAGAACAAAGACCACTTCTACTACTACTACTACTACTACTACTACAGGTACAAGCACTACTACTACAAGAACAACCGCTACTACTACGACAAGAACCACTACTACTAATACTACTAATATTACAACAACAACCACTACTACTACAAGAACAACCACTTCTACTACTACTACTACTACTGCAAGAACAACCACTACTACTACTACCACCAGAAGAACAAGCACTACAACTACTACTACTACTACTACTACTACTACTACTACAAGTACAAACACTACTAATACAAGAACAACCACTACTACTAATACTACTATTACAAGAAAAACCACTACTTCTACTAGTACTACTACTACGAGAAAAACCAATACTTCTACTACTACTACTACAAGAACAACAACTACTACTACTACAAGAACAAGCACTACTACTAGTACTACTACAACTATTACAAGAACAACCACTACTACCACTACAAGAAGAACCGCTTCTACTAATACTACTACTACTACTACTACAAGAACAACCACTACTACTACTACCACAAGAACAAGCACTACAACTACAACTACTACTACTACAAGTACAACCACTACTAATACAAGAACAACCACTACTACTACTACTACTACTACTATTACAAGAACAACCGCTGCTACTACTACTACAAGAACAACTACTACTACTACAACAAGTACTACCACTACTACTACTAATATTACAAGAACAACCACTACTATTACTACTACAAGAAGAAGCACTACTAATACAAGAACAACCACTACTACTACTACAAGAAAAACCACTACTACTACTACTACTAATACAAGAACAACCACTACTACTACTACTACTACTACTACTACTACTACAAGAACAACCACTACTACTAGTACTACTACAACTATTACAAGAACAAACACTACTACTACTAGTACTACTACTAAAAGACAATCACTACTTCTACTACTACTACTACTACAAGAACAACCACTATTACTACTACAAGAACAACCACTACTACTACTACTACAACTACTACTACAAGAACAACTACTACTACAAGAACAACCACTACTACTAGAACTACTACAACTGTTACAAGTACAACCACTACTACTACTACAAGAACAATCACTACTAATAGTACTACTACAACTATTTTAAGAACAACCCCTACTACTACTACAAGAACGACTACTACTACTTCAAGAACAACCACTACTAATACTACAACTTCAACTATTTTAAGAACAACAACTACTACTACTACAAGAACAACCACTTGTACTACTACTACTACTACTACTACTACTACTACTACAAGAACAACCACTAATACTAGTACTACTACAAGT